>NC_060188.1:8166542-8280490 GCF_021184085.1 Oncorhynchus gorbuscha | reverse complement strand
TTGTTTTTCAATGGTTGAGAAGCATATTTTAAAAATCTGAGACGACAGTGTTGTTAACAAAAGGCTAAGCTTGAGAGCAAATAGATTAATTTCATTTAATTTGCGATTTTCATGAATAGTTAATGTTGCGTTATGGTAATGAGCTTGAGGCTGTAGTCAAGATACCAGATCCGGGATGGCTCGACGCAAGAAGCTAACAAGAGAATTACTAACATAATGTCAGCTTGTCCTTTTGTGGCAGGGCTGAAATGCAGTGGAAATATTTTGGGGGGGATTCAGTTCATTTGCATGGCAAAGAGGGACTTTGCAATGAGTTGCAAATCATCTGATCACTCTTCTTATCATAACATTATTGGATGTATGTAAATTGCCATCATACAAACTAAGGCAGCAGACTTTGTGAAAATGTATATTTGTGTCATTCTCAAACCTTTTGGCGCGACTGTAAATTGTTGTGTTAGAGCCTGAATTCAAATGGATTTAAAAAATATATCTCATCCATCTACACACAATACCCCATAATGACAAAGTGAAAACATGTTTTTAGACATTTCTGCAAATGTATTGAAAATGAAATACAAAAATATCTAATTTAGGTAAGTATTCAACCCTGAGTAAATACATGATAGAATTAACTTTGGCAGCGATTACAGCTGTGAGTCTTTCTGGGTAAGTCTATAAGACCTTGCACACCTGGATTGTACAATATTTGCACATTCTTTTCAAATTCATCAAACTCTGTCAAGTTGGTTGTTGATCATTGCTAGACAGCCATTTTCAAGTCTTGCCATAGATTTAAGCCGATTTAAGTCAAAACTGTAAACTAGGCCAATCAGGAACATTAAATGTCATCTTGGTAAGCAACTTGTGTATATTTGGCCATGTGTTTTAAGTTACTGTCCTACTGAAATATATATTTGTTTCCTAGTGTCTGTTGGAAAGCAGACAACCAGGTTCTACTCTAGGATTTTGCCTGTGCTTAGCTCTATTCCTTTTCTTTTATCCCCCAAAATCCCTAGTTTCTGACGATGACAAGCATACACATAACATGATGCAGCCACCACCAAGCTTGAAAATATGAAGAGTGGTACTCAGTGATGTGTTGTGTTAAGATTTGCCCCAAACATAACACTTTGTATTCAGGACAAAGTTAATTTCTTTGCCACCTTTTTGGCAGTTTTACTTTAGTGCCTTATCGCAAACAG
Organism: Oncorhynchus gorbuscha; assembly: GCF_021184085.1. NCBI lineage: Eukaryota > Metazoa > Chordata > Actinopteri > Salmoniformes > Salmonidae > Oncorhynchus > Oncorhynchus gorbuscha. The sequence goes on along the minus strand of NC_060188.1, from coordinate 8,279,285 downwards.
GATACATATTTTGGAATATTTGTATTCTGTACAGGCTTCCTTCTTTTCAATCTGTCATTTAGGTCAGTATCGTGGCGTAAATACAATGTTGTTGATCCATCCTCAGTTTTCTCCTATCACAACCCCCCAAAAACATCTGTAACTGTTTTAAAGTCACCATTGGCCTGGTAAATTCCTTCAGCTTTCCTTCCTCTCTGGCACCAGTGTTAGGAAGGACGTGCGTATCTTTGTAGTGACTGGGTGTATTGATACACCATCCAAAGTGCATTTCATAACATCACTATCATCAAAGGGATATTCAATGTATTTTTTTATTTATACTTATCTACCAATCGGTGCCCTTCTTTGCAAGGCACTGGAAACCTTCACTGGTCTTTATGGTTGAATCTGTGTTTAAAATTCATTGTTCGACTGAGGGATCTTACAGATAATTGTACATGTAGGGTACAGAGATGAGGTCATTTAAAAAACCATGTTAAGCACTGTTATTGCACACAGAGTGAGTCCATGCAACTTGTGACTTAAGTGTTACTCGTGAACTTATTTAGGCTTGCCATAACAAAGGGGTTGAATACTTATTGACTCAAGACATTTCAGCTTTTCATTTTTAATTCAATTGTAAATTTCTAAAAACATAACTCCACTTTGACATTATGGAGTATTGTGTGTAGGCCACTGACACAAAATATAAATGTAATCAATTTCAAATTCAGGCTGTAACACAACAAAATGTGGAAAAAGTCAACGGGTGTGAACACTTCCTGAAGGCCCTGTATGTGCTTTGGAAAACATTAGAATCTGCTCTTTCCGATCTCTCAAATTTGAGCTGGATGAACCTCTGCACCCTTTATCTTTTTTCCGACCCTGGCTCCGCTTTGTTAGGGAACAGGCGTAGGCTGTTACATTTGGAGTATCTTCCTCATGACACAGATTAGAAAATATAGATTGCTATTATTTTTCAAACAGATATTCAGATAATGCCCCCATGCTTGTTTCAAAGCAGCGAGATGGTGCTGTCCCAATCAAAACGGTGCTGAAATGATCATCAAGTTGACCACGCGTTTTGTCTTGGAAAGAAATGTATAGAAGACACAATATGCTTCCTGCATGAAATGATAGTGCTACATATGTCTGACAGCTGGAAGGTGAAGCGAGGATCTCATCATCAAGTCTACTTGTAGGATAGCATTGTGAGAGATGGCATATCGCATTTCAGTCAAGAAAACAAAATAACACTAAATACTGAACCGTGACCTTTTTAATCTCACTGTCTCTCTCTGTGTGTGGGTCTATTTTCATTCAGATGGTGACAGAGACATTCTGAAGACAACAGGATCTACAGGAGGGCAGAGGGCTGCGGGCAGATTCACAGTTGTCTCCGTGACACTGACACTGCCAGTAATAATGGGATTTGTGTAGAAGCCCAGGCAGGAAATGAAGTTTACTGTGATTGCCTGGGAACGTCACACAGAGGTGAGGACAGGGTCTTTTCAGCTGGAGAGCCAACATTTCTCCTCCTTTTGTGCCAGTGGTTGTCGTGGTCCCCAAACGTCTCTGTGTTGCCCTGGGCCAGGAGTTGTTCCTAGTCAGGTTACGTAGTCAGGAATGGAGAAACTCCAGACTACTTATGACTTACTCACTTGCAGGCTTTTCAATTGGTCTTGTTTAACTACAAATCAATAATGTTATCTCCTTCATTAGAATTATCTTTAGCCGTGACCAAAGACAGGTGTAGAGTAACCCATTTAGGAAACACAGCTGTGGCATTGTGTTGAGTGAGGAGACTCAACCCTTCTTCTGTATATTATACACACAAGGTATCTGACTCAAGGTTTCAATTACAGGGGTGTTTAGAGCTGCCGAGCGCTCCTGTAGGAAATCAAGGCACCGTAATAAGGGCACCACCCTAAGAGTCAATGAGTAGCTCAAAATCCAAATCCTGGTTCCATTAACGCTAATCCAGATAACAAATGTAGGTACAGCGAACTTAATTAGGAGGTTACAAAAATCTGACCTATGATCAGTGTCTGTGGGCAACATCTTCATGCATCCCTACTAATTGGCCTGGGTGGCATTTCTGTTTCTCTACACTTTGACCTTAGAGAGACACCATGATGAGGTCCTCCGCCACTGATCCCAAATCAGGTTTGCTTTTTGTTTTTATATAGTAATGCTTTAGATTTAATGCTGGGGTATGGTCATCTGATCCTAGATCTGAGCATAGGGGCAAATTCTGGGTGACATTTCACCCGGTCCATAATGCCCCGCAATGAGAAATGTGTGTGGGTAACACACAAAGGATGCAATTCAATAGCTTAAAGTGACCACCTCTGCTGGTCTCCTCTACTCCTCTTTACTGAGTGCACTGGCTAGGTCAGGGTTTCCCAAACTAGGGGTTGCGACCCCATGAGGGGTCGTCTGCTTTGAAAATGGGGTCCCGAGAGAAAATGTGCGCTTGCTTCATAGAACCAGGGTTACATCATTAACCTAGATGCGGTTTTAATAAAAAAGAGTGGTTTATGTAGGGCCCTATGATTTCCGAGATGCTGAAAACGCAGATGGAATTTGGTAATAAAAATGGAATCAACTGTAAAACATGGAAGATTGCAGAATTTCCCATAATTTGGCTGAAATTGAAAATTATTTCATAATTGTAAAATTAGACGAGTAGGCCTAGATAAATAATTCAGTTTTCAATTGGGGTGTTTTGAGGGGGGAGGTTGTGCGTGGGACCCTTACGGCACCTCACAACTTGGCTGTCACTTTGAGAAACATGTCGAAGAGGCTGTCTAGGACGGCCAAGTCATCAAAAACACGAAAAACTTTGACCCTAACCCCTAAATTCAGAGCAGAGCAATACCCAAAGGACTATTATGAGTCAGGCGATAAGCTGTTCTGCAAATGATGTCAACATACTATTGATTGGACCCGTAAAAATACATGTGATGGCTTTAGACTTTAAGTGGTCCATGTGAAGAACAAGGAAAAGCACCGTGTTAGCCAGAGCACACCTCTGATAGATTCAAGACGAGAATTTATTCAGGACTTTGCGGCTGTGTGCGCGTCGAGTCAGACATCCCCTTAGAAAAGCTAAGAACGCTATGGCCGTTTTAAGTGTGAAGCACTGCAAACAGGAAGGAGCGTTCCTCGAAAATGAGAGCAGCCTGTCAAACTCACCCACCCCGTGTGTTCGACCAACATATCTTTCATTGCAGGTGTTGAAAACCAGTACTTTCTGGTAGATAAACAGATAAAAGTACTCAATGTTTTCCCAAGCTATTACTAGCCTCCCTCCACAGCAACCATCTGAACCTGAATGATGCCTGGGCAGTGGTCACAGACAATGCCTCCTAGAGCCTGAAGGCATACAAGGAGGTTCTGAAAGGAGAGATGCCCAACAGTGTCCATGTACCCTGTCTCTATCAGGTCATCAATCTGGAGGGTGAAACCTGGCAACCTGGCAGGAATCAATCACCACCTTCCGGAGACACCTGAAACCCCACCTCTTTAAGGAATACCTAGGATAGGATAAAGTAATCGTTCTACCCCCCCCCTTAAAAGATTTAGATGCACTATTGTAAAGTGGCTGTTCCACTGGATGTCATAAGGTGAATGCACCAATTTGTAAGTCGCTCTGGATAAGAGCGTCTGCTAAATGACTTAAATGTAATGTAAATGTTCTCTGAAGTTGCATCACTTGGGACATGGATGAGATTTGTCTTCTTCAGAAATAGAAGATGGGTGAGCTTCCTCATTATGAAGGAGTTTGTGCAGGCCAAGGTTCCTCCTGAAGCAGTGAGCTCCAGATGGAATAGTTCATTTGAGGCAGTGAAGTACCATGCAGAGCATGTTCATCTGTACAGAGAGTTTTTGTTGGCAGAAAAGTCATCATCCCAGGCAGTCAGAAACCTCCTCAGCCAGCTGGAAACAGAGGAGAAGGTTGCTGCATTGTTGCCTAGATTCTTGCATTATTATTTATTTATTTATAATGAAACACTTTGTAGAACTCTGTATTGAAGCACTTGCCATGATAAAAAATGTACTGTTTCCCTGTACTATGCCCAAAAGCAGTTAGAACCGAGTGGACAAGACCCGTGGGACTGTGATGATGTTCTTTTCTACACAGAAGATCATCCAACATTATTGCCATTCCTTTGATGCACTACAGTCACTTAATACTGTCATAGTCCAAACTAAAAAAAATTACATAACTTATTTTAATTTAATTTTTTACATCGTGGGGTCGCAATTATTATTTTTTAATATCAAAGTGAGGTCAGGAGCCAAAGAACCTCACAAGGTTAAAGCCATGTGGATAGACAGACATCCAGGAATTCACCTGTTCGGTACAGGCGGAGGATAGGAGACGAGGAAGCCACTTTAGACTATTGAAATACACCCACTGTATTTTTTATTTTATTTAACCTTTATTTAACTAGGCAAGTCAGTTAAGAACAAATTCTTATTTACAATGACGGCCTACTCCGGCCAAACCCAGACGATGCTGGGCCAATTGGGCGCCGCCCCATGGGACTCCTAATCACGCCCTGATGTGATGCAGCCTGGATTCGAACCTGGGACCAGGGTAACACCTCCAGCACTGAGATGCAGTTCCTTCGACCGCTGCGGATAGTAGATGATTTAATGCTTTGCTAAATGCCATGTCTGCATCTTTGTGCTACGCTAAGAGAAACTAAGAGGAACTGAAACTGACAGATGAAGATTAAAGCAATATTCACATTGGTCACACAATGTCTTTACAACCAATAATACATTCAGTCTCATAAATTACATTCAGATGACTTAATCAAAAGCAGAGGCTGAAGACTGATGATAGAGTTCTTTGCTTGTTTCTGTTTTTTATGTTAAAATCTTTCTACTATAGCAATGTTGTTTGGGGGCAAATAGAGCATAGCCTATTTGTTGCTTGTACAGGCATTAAAGAAGTGAGGCTGTGTTAGGCCAATTATGCCAGTATAAATTGAGAACAGAAGAAGAAAAAACATTACAAAACAAACTGCATTTGTATGCTTGCTTTCCCTTCATCCAAAAATAAATCAGCCCAACAAATAAAATTATCACTTCCATTAATGTGCTTGTTGAGAGTGTAAGATATACAATTATCTCCCAAATTGTGGTGAGCAATTAGGCTAACCACTATGTCCACAAACACATCACAATCAAACCATGATGACAGAGGGAAATTCTTATGATGCGTCACACAGGCCAACCCTGACCAAATTACTTTTTCTGCCATCCATTAAAAGGCTGCCAATGTGCTGGAAATGTTCTTCTCTATATTGAGTTAGTTCTATAATGAATTGGACCGATAACACCTAATACCCGCAGCCTGTCACAAAACCAGGAGGGTATGATGAGAAGCACAGGACACCAAACACAGGCTTTGTGACTAAATCCCTGGGTGAGAAAAGCCTGGTGCCTTCAGAGACAGGATGTTAAGAAGGGTCTTTCCATCTCATAAACAGCCCAACAAAAGACCCACCATCATCATCAAAGAAACCACAGGGGAGACTGTGGAGGGGAAGTGAGAACAGTGGGAGATATGAGAGGATGGTCGTTTGCACCACTCTACTAAAACCAGCAGCCAAACCAAAACAAACCCTTTTGGCCAATTGCAGCCTGAGTTGCACCTTGGAAAGTATTTTTTTGTTGAGAATTAAAACATTATATAATTGGAATCGGTTATGACATTCTTTTCCCTATATTCATTTAGCAGGGGTGGCCCACCACTGTTAATTGTTGCCACCACTGCAAACAAAAAATTATTGTTTATAATCAATATCGGCTGAGACTCGCTTTTAAATGGATAGTCGTTGGCTCAATGACTGGAAGTCTATGGGAACAGCTTGCATGTCATTGCCCTAACGCTACCCTTGCCACCACTGCTGAACAAAAATCCAAGGGGAAACACTAAGATGTGTGGTTTGCAATGCATGCAACCCTAATTGCAGGTGTGACCATTATCAACAAAGCAGGAGTGAGGCAGATGGCACAGCCTAGCAGGAATAGGTTACTGAGGCCATTGCTGAGTAGGCATACTGAAACAACTCAGCATGCTTTCTAATTACATGTAATTACAATGTTATTTACTGTCGAACATGAGTTAGCTACGCTTCATTTCCAGTAAGGGTGTCAATATTGTCAAGTCGTTTTAAAAGACAAAACATGAATGTTATTGTCATAGAAGGCTTATTTGAGTTGATGTGTGAGAGTGTGTGTGGACACAGTCCAATTGAAAGATAAAGACAGTGAGCACACATCAGAAACAGTGTTTTGAAAACATCCATCCCTTTTCTTCTTAGAAAATAGGGCAATGAAAACAAATAGCTTCTGCTGCAGCAGCTGACAGGCTACATTGGTTTCACATTGGTGCATGAACCCTTCCTGACCCAGTTCCTACTATAAGCCGTCATCATCGTGGGTGGGGTGGGTACAAAGAAGAGCATCAGCCTATTAATGGCATGTGGATACGTTTTGAGGCTTGTCAACAGAAAAAGACCAACTGGCATTTGGGAGGCGAGCAGGAAGCCTGTATTCAACACTTGTTACAGTTGATCAAGTCTGTCGATTGACCCATAGGATTGACCTCGAAGTGGTCATTGACGTGGCCAATTGCTCTGATGACAGATCTATCTACTAAATAAACAACCGCCGCCAAGAAATGACTGAGTAGTGCTTCTTGGTCTTGCTAATATGAAATCATTACAACACTGCCCTTATGTAATACATGGGAAAGAGAGTAGTAGAGAATACAACATATATCAAATTATTTTTGTGTGTCCCCAATATATCAGCAATATCTTATTATATAGGCCTAAAATAATATCTACATGTGATATATACATTATATATTTATTATGCATCCCTATTTTGGATTAGTAGCCCAGTGTTTCAAATCACAGAGGAACATAGGACAAACGACTGAGTTGCAGAGAGGACAAGATACCCCTGCTGATATGTAAACATTGCTAGAGAGTGAATGCAGCAGCAGGTAAAGGCTTCAATGAATGTATAACGTATAGCCCTACAATCTGCAAAGGGGAATCATTCCATCAGTGATGCTGTAACATTAAAAGGAAAATACAGTGGTCAATGTCAAAGATAAGAGTTCAATAATTCCCCAATTACCTGCAGATTCGCCTGTGTTGATCCAGTCGGGGTTTGCAATGCTTGCGATTGCAAAGATATCCGCTGCCAGAAACAGACATCCTGATATAATTGTTAATTTATCCATATTTGCAGCTCAAGTCTGTGTACTTTAAATTAGCAGATATGAAAGACGTGGCTTAGAGTTCCAGGTAAGACCAAGGAGTGTAAACCTCAGAGATACAGTTTTTAGATATATGTTTCCGTTAGATAGTTATCAGTCCACCTCACCCCCTTCAAAAGAGATTCAACTGGTTTGGAGGTTCAGCCTGTCATTATTCATTTGGACATGGCAGCAACAGGAAAAAAATCACATCTCAAACGACCATCTTTTCGACCCGAATCTTCCTCCGATAAAGCAAAAGGAGCTGGCGCAACGTCAGGGCCCAAGTCTCCAGTCGCTGGTGTTCTCGCTCGGATCTGCACGGTAGCAGCAGCATTTGGTTATTGAGACTAGCCGGATAGCTAGCCACCTAGCTAGCTATTTCCCACATTCCAACTCCGTGTGCCGAACAACAACCCACAGAGGGTGCTTGACGGCCGAACCCCCATTTGAAGAAGTACTTTAAACCATTTCACGAACAAAACTCCGTCAGACAGGGGTACAAAATAATCGAATAATGCTGTGCCTTCAGTATGTCCTTGTTTTCAGCGAAGCTCTAAGGCTAGCTAGCCGTCAGGAAAACGAGAACCCATCCTCCCTCTTGCTTATTCATGCCCCCTTCTCCGCTGCTGGAATAGCATCTGTAGTGTAAATAGACCGCTAGCTAGCAAGCTCTGGTGCCGACATAGCGAAGTAGGAACCAAGGCAGCTCGAGCAGGCTCGGCGGCTTTCGCATAATCTTTATATGGAAATACGATATTATTAAAGCCGCTAGGAGAGGTGGTGATTATGTTTTCCCCGATTAGCCCACTAGCTTGGCCCCCTATCAACCGAACACGGTGCCTCACGCAGTGCGTTCCACAGACACAACAGCTCTCTCTCTCTCTCTCTCTCTCTCTCTCTCTCTCTCTCTCTCTCTCTCTCTCTCTCTCTCTCTCTCTCTCTCTCTCCCTCTCTCTCTCTCTCACACACACACACACACACACACACACACACACACACACACACACACACACACACACACACACACACACACACACACACACACACACACACACACACACAGGGGGCATTCGCTATCGTCTCGCGAGATCGTTGGCGTGAGAGACGTTTCAGACAGATGGGACCATGCAGAGGGGGTAGATGAGACCACTCATTTAGAAGGACATGACATTCATCAAACGGTTTATTATTCTCATCAGAGGAAGAAGTAACGCCTTTCCTTTTAACACTCAAAGGCTCCTTATCCCATGTTTGAATAAGTGTCCATTCTACCAGATAAAAGTGGTCCCCAAGATAGGAGTGATGGGGGGAAAAAACGACAGTCTGAAATGTTTGTATGATTACCTTTTTTGTGACACATTTTTGCCAACAAAAGCATGTGTAGATGCCTAGGTTTATTCTCACTGACACATGCTGTAGTTAAGGTCAAAGCAAATCCTCTGATCTATCAAGGGAGTGTGCCAGATAGCAGTACTTTGCTGGTCAGCGCTTTCCACTATTCCATTAGAGCAGCAAAGCAATCAGCAGAAAGTAACCTCCCACCCACTCAACACAGCAGTCTCAGCAATGTGAGTCTTCACACTCTGCACAGATGTCAGTTTAACATCTTGTTTTGATGCACATTTTGTTGAGTTGTTAACTAACGTGAATTCAATGTGAAATCAACCAAACATGTCACCCTGTCATTGAATTTAGGTGTAAAATACAAAATACCTTTAAGTTGATGACTATTTGCAAATCCAATCAGTTTTCCACAACATCATTGCATTTTTTGGTTAAAATAATGTGGAAACAACTTTGATTCAACCAGTTTTTACCCAATGTGCTTCTGCTTTGGAGAGAATACATAGATCACCCAGTTCTCATAAACTCAGCAAAAAAGAAACGTCCTCTCACTGTCAACTGGGTTTATTTTCAGCAAACTTAACATGTGTAAATATTTGTATGAACATAAGATTCAACAACTGAGACATAAACTGAATACAAGTAGCACAGACATGTGACTAACAGAAATGGAATGTGTCCCTGAACAAAGGGGGGGGGGGGGTCAAAAGTAACAGTCCAGTATCTGGTGTGGCCATCGGCTGCATTAAGTACTGCAGTGCATCTCCTCCTCATGGACTGCACCAGATTTGTCAGTTCTTGCTGTGAAATGTTACCCCACTCTTCCACCAAGGCACCTGCAAGTTCCCGGACATTTCTGGGGGGAATGGCCCTAGCCCTCACCCTCCGATCCAACAGGTCCCAGATGTGCTCAATGGGATTGAGATCTGGGCTTTTCGCTGGCCATGACAGAACACTGACATTCCTGTCCTGGAGGAAATCACGCACAGAACGAGCAGTATGGCTGATGGCATTGTCATGCTGGGGTGTCATGTCAGGATGAGCCTGCAGGAGGGATACCACATGAGGGAGGAGGATGTCTTCCCAATAACGCACAGCGCTGAGATTGCCTGCAATGACAACAAGCTCAGTCCGATGATGCTGTGACACACTGCCCCAGACCATGACAGACCCTCCACCTCCAAATCGATCCCGCTCCAGAGTACAGGCCTCGGTGTAATGCTCATTCCTTCGACGATAAACGCGAATCCGACCATCACCCCTGGTGAGACAAAACCGTGACTTGTCAGTGAAGAGCACTTTTTGCCAGTCCTGTCTGGTCCAGCGATGGTGGGTTTGCGCCCATAGGCGACGTTGTTGCCAATGATGTCTGGTGAGGACCTGCCTTACAACAGGCCTGGGGACAGTCTGAGTACTGATGGAGGTGTTGTGTGTTCCTGGTGTAACCCGGGCAGTTGTTGTTGCCATCCTGTACCTGTCCCGCAGGTGTGATGTTCGGATGTACCGATCCTATGCAGGTGTTGTTTCACGTGGTCTGCCACTGCGAGGACGATTAGCTGTCCGTCCTGTCTCCCTGTAGCGCTGTCTTAGGCGTCTCACAGTACGGACATTGCAATTTATTTCCCTGGCCACATCTGCAGTCCTCATGCCTCCTTGCAGCATGCCTATTCCACATTCACGCATATGAGCAGGGACCCTGGGCATCTTTATTTTGGTGTTTTTCAGAGTCAGGAGAAAGGCCTCTTTAGTGTCCTAAGTTTTTATAACTGTGACCTTAATTGCCCCCCGTTCGTTCCACAGGTGCATGGTCATTAATTGTTTATGGTTCATTGAACAAGCATAGGAAACAGTGTTTAAACCCTTTACAATTAAGATCTGTGAAGTTATTTGGATTTTTATGAATTATCTTTGAAAGACAGGGTCCTGAAAAAGGGACGTTTCCTTTTTTCCGAGTTTGTATTGCTTGCCTGTATGATCTAAGCTTTTACAGAACTCAACCCAAAATTGACACTAGAATATGCAGGAGTCCCAACTTGGAAAAGTATATCCTGTGTGCTCATATTCACTCAATTGTAGGTCCCACTGGCTGACCAGGCAGAATGACATGAACACACATTCTAATGGTGGAAGAGGTCCTTAGCTGACAGTGTGTTATATGTTCAAATGTATTATGAATTGTATTAATGTTTAAGGACTCTTGGAAGGTTAGTCCAAATGAGGACTAAAATAAATCCTAGTAAAATGTATACCAATTTGAAGAGACAAAAAGTTCTTAATTTGTTTAATAAGATTAGATTTTCTCAGAGGACCCCACACTATAGCCTTTATGGCATTTATGGCACATGAGGTATATTAGTGCATTTCCCTGTTACCACAGTCAGTCAATAACTGATTCAAGCACCACTCCACCACCTCCAATGGGCAATACATGTTCAACCTAAATAGACCCACATGGATATGTAGCTTTATTATTCACTACGTTCCTTGAATACATGAGTCACTGACACCCAGTCGATATCTGTATTGATTTGTCATGTTTAGTCATCAAGGCCTTTTTTGCCCCTCTCTAGCCATAGCGGTTATTCTTAATAGCTGCTTTTGCTGTGCCATATTTTTGATAACGTGTTTGACCAAACTCCAAATCGATCAATATACTTAACAAAAATATAAACTTAACATGCAACAATTTCAAAATGTTTACTTACAGTTCATAGAAAGAAATCAGTCAACTTAAATAAATTGACCCCCCAAACGATCCTACAGGTGAAGAAGCCGGATGTGGAGGTCCTGGCTACATGTGGTCTGCGGTTGAAAGGCTGGTTGGACGTACTGCCAAATTCTTTAAAACGGAGGTGGCTTATGGTAGAGAAATTAACATTAAATTCTCTGGTAACAGCTCTGTTGGACATACCTTGCAGTCAGCATGCCAATTGCACGCTCCCTCAACTTGAGACATCTGTGGCATTGTGGTGTGTGACAAAACTGCACATTTTAGTGTGGACTTACACTGCCCCCAGCAGAAGGTGCACCTGTGTAATGATCATGCTATTTAATCAGCTTCTTGATATGCCACACCTGTCAGGTGGATGAATTATCTTCGCAAATGAGAAATGCTCACTACTATTGTGTGCACAATTTGAGAGAAATGAGCTTTTTGTGCATATGGAACATTTCTGGGATCTTTTATTTTAGCTCATGAAACGTGTTGCGTTTATATTTTTGATAAACAATACCCCCACAATTTCCCCTCATTCTAACATACTTGGCTGCTACACTAGATGCAACATTTTTGCTGATGTAGCAGCTCCAACAGATTTTCAAGGCTCTTCGTCTCCCCTGCAGCAGCTGGGCGGAATAACAAAGATATATCATTACTCACATTCATCTTGGTGATCAAATCAGACTGCCATTACTGTAGATAGACCATTTAATGAATTTACATCAAATATACAGAGATATTGACAACAAAAAGCATAATTATTCCTGATACCTGTGTACAATTATTGCAGAACAAACTTTAACATGATTTGTTAACAAAGGATTATCGTTTGCTGTGAGATGAAGTCATGGGCTTCATATCAGAACCAGGTTCCTTTTTCTGGAGTAAGCAGCCAGGCACAACCTGCCCAGGTTAAAATGTTAAATAACTGTTTCATTGTTTATGGTTGATTTCTTTTCACAATTCATCCACGAAGGGTGTGTTGGTGAGGTGTCCACTAGCTGCCATCGATTTCTTGCCGTCCACAAACTTTCTCGCAGCCTGGAAAAACAAAATAATACACTTATCACATTGTCCCTTATTTCCCTTCTGTGTCCCCAGCTGATCTGCTATAAATAAATGTAAATGTAGGATGCACACAAAAATCAGTCTTGAAAATTTTTATATTTTTTTTCCCCCTTTATTTTTTACTTGGAGAATGGTATTCCGATCACTTTACCCAAACATTATTATTTTATAGGACAGATGGAGGTATAGTTTGGAAGATAGACAGAGGGAAAGGAAGGATTTAGGGGCACATACAGACAGCAACCCCCATAGCCAAGGGGGCAATATATTCACCATAAATATTCACAGGCATACACAGTGTACAAAACATTAGGAACCCCTGTTCTTTCCATGATAGACTGAGCAGGTGAAAGCAATGATCACTTATTTATGTCACCTGTTAAATCCACTTCAAATCAGTGTATATGAAGGAAAGGAGACAGGTTAAAGAAGGATTTTTAAGCCTTGAGACATGGATTGTGTATGCGTGCCATTCAGAGGGTGAAAGGGCAAGACAAAATATTTAAGAGCCTTTGAGCAGGATATGGTAGTAGGTGCCAGGCACACCAATTTAAGTGTCCAGAACTGAAACGCTGCTGTGTTTCACACTCAGTTTCCCGTGTGTATCAAGAATGGTCCACCACCCAAAGGACATCCAGCCAATTGACACAACTCTGGGAAGCATTGGAGTCAACATGGGCCAGCATCCCTGTGGAACGCTTTCGACACCTAGTGGAGTCCATGCTCGATGAATTGAAGCTGTTCTGAGGGCAAAGGGGGGTGCAACTCAATATTAGGAAGGTGTTCCTAATGTTTTACACACTTAGTTGAAGTCGGAAGTTTACATACACCTTAGCAAAATACATTAAAACTCAGTTTCACAATTCCTGAAATTTAATCCTAGTAAAAATGCCCTGTTTTAGGTCAGTTAGGATCACTACTTTATTTTAAGAATGAAATGTCAGAATAATAGTAGAGAATGATTTATTTTTGCTTTTATTTCTTTCATCACATTCCCAGTGGGTCAGAAGTTTACATACACTCCATTAGTATTTGGTAGTATTGCCTTTAAATTGTTTAACTTTGGTAAAACATTTCAGGTAGCCTTCCACAACCTTCCCACAATAAGTTGGGTGAATTTTGGCCCATTCCTCCTGACAGAGCTGATGTAACCGAGTCAGGTTTGTAGACCAGCTCGCTAGCACACGCCTTTTCAGTTCTGCACACAAATGTTCTATAGGATTGAGGTCAGGGCTTTGTGATGGCCATTCCAATACCTTGACTTGGTTGTCCGTAAGCCATTTTGCCACAACTTTAAAAGTATGCTTGGGGTCATTGTCCATTCTGAAGACCCATTTGCAACAAAGCTTTAACTTCCTGACTGATGTCTTGAGATGTTGCTTCAATGTATCCACATAATTTTCCATCCTCATGAGGCCATCTATTTTGCAAAGAGCACCAGTCCCTCCTGCAGCAAAGCACCCCCACACAATAATGCTGCCACCCCCGTGTTTCACGGTTGGGATGGTGTTCTTCGGCTTGTAAGCCTTCCCCTTTTTCCTCCAAACATAACGATGGTCATTATGGCCAAACAGTTCTATTTTTGTTTTATCAGACCAGAGCACATTTCTCAAAAAGTATGATCTTTGTCCCCATGTGCAGATGCAAACCGTAGTCTGGCTTTTTTAAGGCGGTTTTGGAGCAGTTGCTTCTTCCTTGCTGAGCGGCCCTTTCGGGTTATGTCAATATGGGACTTGTTTTACTGTGGATATTGATATTTTTGTATCCGTTTCCTCCAGTATCTTGACATGGTCCTTTGCTGCTGTTCTGGGATTGATTTGCACTTTTTGCACCAAAGTATGTTCATCTCTAGGAGACAGAACGCGTCTCCTTCCTGAGCGGTATGACAGCTGCGTGGTCCCATGTTGTTTATACTTACATACTATTGTTTGTACAGATGAACGTGTTACATTCAGGCTTTCGGAAATTACTCCCAAAGATGAACCAGACATGTGGAGGTCTACAATTTATTTTCTGAGGTCTTGGCTGATGTCTTGATTTTCCCATGATGTCAAGCAAAGAAGCACTGAGTTTGAAGGTAGGCCTTGAAATAGATCCACAGGTACACTTCCAATTGACTCAAATGATGTCAATTAGCCTATCAGAAGCTTCTAAAGCCATGCCATGACTTTGTCATGCACAAAGTAGATGTCCTAACAGACTTGCCAAAGCTATAGTTTGTTAACAAGAAATTTGTGGAGTTGTTGAAAAACAAGTTTTAATGACTCCAACTTAAGTGTATGTAAACTTCCGACTTCAACTGTGTGTGTGTGTATATGTATATATATACATACATACATACATACATACACACACTTATGACAGTTAATGACACTTATGACACTTATGACACTTAACTTGGTGACTGTCTCTGTGACTGTTTTATTTTATTTAACCCAGGTGACAATCCAGTCAGTTAATAACAAATTCTTATTTACATTGATGGCCTATAATACCTTCTTGACCTAGCAGTAGTGAATGTTGAAGTGTACTCACGTTGACGACGTCTGCGTGGCTGACAGAGTCAATGCTCTGGGTAACTGTCTCTGGTGAGTGGTAGGCTCCGCTGGATAGAGCCTGGGCCCCCATCTCCTCCAGCAGGCCCTCGGAACTCTCCATGGACATCAGGTACTCAGCTTTCAACTGCTTCCTACCAGGTAAGAGGGGGAAAGGGTCAAAGGTCAAATCAGGGCAAGAAGTTATTTTAGGCCATCAATGTAAATAATAATTTGTTATTAACTGACTGGCTTGGTTAAAGGTTAAATCAAAATAAAACCACAGAGACAGCACCAAGTTTCATGTCCAGTTAATGAGCCATGTTGTTTAATGAACTCACTTTGCTCTGGTGACATCGTCCTCGGACACGCCTCCCTTCGCAACCCCTGTCACCTGGGCGATTGCAGCTTTTATCACCTGTATAGAGGGACAGTCACTGTTAGGAAGTCACTTATCAACATATATCAGGTTCTAACACGTTCTTATGTTACTACTGCATTATTGTGTGCTCACCTCTCCTGCGGAGTCGGCTTGGGCGATGGAGTAGACTCCAAAGAGTCCAGAGTCAGCGTATGTGGCATTGAAGGCTGTGGCCTGAATAGGAGACAGAGAAATAAGCATTAGATTAACTTATGTACACAAGATAGTTCAAGATCATTGTGCTTTCTAACCTCTAAACCTTTTATTTTTCTCTGTGCGTAATTTAGACAATCAAATCAAATTTTATTTGTCACATACACATGAAAACTCCAGTTATGTAGAATTTCAGCTATGTTGAATATCGATTTATATTGTAGTGACCACAACCAACAACACAGGAATAACTGTAGCAACAAACAGGGAAGTTACTCACATCGAAGGGCTGTGTGGTTGCATTGGCGATGCCCTGGCTCAGTTTGCTGGTGACGTTGGAGCCTCTCTTTACGTGTGGCCCGGCTCCCAGAACCCTTTGCAGCACACTAAAGGCATTGGCCTCTGCTGATCCAGTCACACCGCCCTCGCTGGCGATCAGCGAGTGGACCAGACCGGCCCCGTTCTGCACCCGCAGCTCACCTGCAGGGACACACAGTCACACACGGTTAACCACCATCAGGGTACAAACACACAACCCATCTTGGCTCACACACTGGGGTTGACTGAATCAGTGGCCCAGACTAGAGCTCAGCAGTTAGGCGTGCATTGCTTCTAAGGCTCTCTATGGGTCTTACCTCCGCGGTATACAGCCTTGGCCCCAGCAACTCCAGCCCCACTGCGGACACTGAGAAACTGCTCTCCTACCTGCCTCAGCACTGAGTGATTCACACCTGGGGAGAGACGGCACAGACAGGGGTCATGTCACTGGAAGACACACCAGAGAGCCAGCAGGAGACACACACACACACACACACACACACACACACACACACACACACACACACACACACACACACACACACACACACACACACACAGTCATCATCACATGCCCTGTTCAGTGTTTTACACAGGGGTACATACTAGGGCCGGGAATTGCCAGGGACCCCACGATATTATCACCATACTTACGTGCTGAAGCGATATGTAATGTCGTTCTATATGTATTGCGATTCGATACTGTGATTTTATTTCGATTCAATATATATTTTGCTCACAATATGTCTGCTGCCGAGGGATAAGAGAGAGCCATGAGAATTACTTTTGATCAGTAAGGGAAATATACTACATGGCTAAAAGTATGTGGACACCCCTTCAACTTAGTGGATTCAGCTACTGTGTAAAAGGTGTAAAAATTGAGCACACAGTCATGCAATCGCCATAGACAAACATTGGCAGTAGAATGTTTTTCATGGTTCGGGCCCCTTAGTTCCAGTGAAGGGAAATCTTAACGCTACAGCATACAATGACATTCCAAACGATTCTGTGCATCCAACTTTCGTGGTAACAGTGCACAAAGCGAGATCCATAAAGAAATAGTTTGTTGAGATCGGTGTGGAAGAACTTGAATGGCCTACACAGAGCCCTGACCTCAACCCCATCAAACACATTTGGGGTGACTTGGAACGCCAACTGCAAGCCAGGCCTAATCGCCCAACATCAGTGTCCGATCTCACTAATGCTCTTGTGGCTAAATGGAAGCAAGTCCCCGCAGCAATGTTTCAACATCTAGTGGAAAGCCTTCCCAGAAGAGTGGAGGCTGTTATAGCAGCAAAGGGGGGACCAACTCCATATTATTAACCATGATTCTGGAATGAGATGTTCGACAGGTAATGTAAGTGCTGAAAACAAATTGGCTCCCTATTTAAAAAGAAGATGGGAGAACAAGTTTTGGGGCAGGTACCGCCAACAAGCGCAAAATTAATATTGCAATATTATCAAAACTATACGATATCGTCAAAAATAATATCTCAATATGTAACTAGCAATTTATTTCCTATCACTTGTACATACCAGAGAGCAGTCATGTCACACAAAGTGCGTCATACTGGAGCAGAACAGCTGACCTCTACTCCACATATCTTTAGACAGCCTTTAACTCTAGGGTTTGGACAGAGGCCAAAGGAAATGTGATGTGTACACAGTACGTACACACACAGAAGGAGAGTGTGTTTACGTCAGCCTAATTCAAAGGATATGACCCTTATTGTGACCAAATCAATAGGGTTGTTCCGATTCCCTACCCTTCTTCCTGAAGTGTGCACTTGCTCAATATCCCCTCAAGGATTTAAAAGTAATACATTGGTTAGAGTGAGTTTCCACCATATTCCTTTTCAATCCATGAGGGGCTGCACACTTCAGGGAAAAGGTAGGGCAAGGAATCAGAACAGCCCCGGAGACATGCTGAAGGAGCTGCAACATGTTAAGGAGAACCCAGGGTGCCATTGGATCAAAAAGACTAACAGCCAGACACACTCACCTAGTCCTACAAGAGCCATTCTGGCACTGGTGAAATTGTTCTGGACAAAGGACTGCAGCTGAGGGGAATAAGGATGTAGGAGAGAGTTTAAGAGAGAGCTAAGCTGTGACAAACACAAGGTAGCACTATAGTGAAAAACACAGCTATTAACAGTCTTACCTGTTCACCACTGACTTTGCCAACCATGTAGTCAGGACAGTACAGGGAGTTGGATAGAGCGTTTTTGTAAGCAGCTTCATGCAACTTCTCAATGACACCTTCAGAGAAATAAACCACATAACAAAAGATTTCAGTCAGTGTGTTGGCAAGGAGAACTAATAACAGGATGCTAGAAAAAAAAAAAAAAAAAATTGGCAGCATACAAATATATACTAAAACAAAATGCTACTGGTATAATTTTATTTTATTTATTTTACCTTTATTTTACTAGGCAAGTTAGTTAAGAACAAATTCGTATTTTCAATGACGGCCTAGGAACAGTGGGTTAACTGCCTGTTCAGGGGCAGAACGACAGATTTGTACCTTGTCAGCTCGGGATTCAAACTTGCAACCTTTCGGTTACTAGTCCAACGCTCTATCCACTAGGCTACCCTAAAACATATTAATTCAACAAGGAGCAATCGTGCTGAACAAGTAAAGTGAATAGAGGGGAAGTGTTGCTGACCTATCTGTGAACACTGGTGGGCCAGGGCCCGGTCTACCTTGACCCTGGAGGTCAGGTCGTCCACCTCCCATGGCCGGAACTCTGGGGTCATAGTCACGTTGATCAGGTACTCAATCACTGTGTCTCTGAGGAGAAGGATGGACGTTGGATGGGCAGACAAACATATGGACACACACGGACAATGCAACAGTCATAACTCTCAACATACATTGGCAAGAAAAAGTATGTGAACCCTCTGGAAATACCTGGATTTCTGCATAAATTGGTCATCAAATTTGATCTGATCTTCATCTAAGTCACAACAATAGACAAACACAGTCTGCTTAAACTAATAACACACAAACAATTAGAAGTGTTCATGTCTTTATTGAACACACTGTGTAAACATTCACAGTGCACGGTGGGAAAAGTATGTGAACCCTTGGATTTAATAACTGGTTGACCCTTCTTTAGCAGCAATAATCTCAAACAAACATTTTCTGTACAGTCGTGGCCAAAAGTTGAGAATGACACAAATATTAATTTTAACAAAGTCTGCTGCCTCAGTTTGTATGATGGCAATTTGCATGAACTCCAGAATGTTAAGAGTGATCAGATGAATTGCAATTAATTGCAAAGTCCCTCTTTGCCATGCAAATGAACTGAATACCCCAAAAACAATTTCCACTGCATTTCAGCCCTGCCACAAAAGGACCAGCTGACATGTCAGTGATTCTCTCGTTAACACAGGTGTGAGTGTTGACGAGGACAAGGCTGGAGATCACTCTGTCATGCTGATTGAGTTTGAATAACAGACTGAAAGCTTCAAAAGGAGGGTGGTGCTTGGAATCATTGTTCTTCCTCTGTCAACCATGGTTACCTCCAAGGAAACACGTGCCGTCATCATAGCTTTGCACAAAAAGGGCTTCACGGCAAGGATATTGCAGCTAGTAAGATTGCACCTAAATCAACTATTTATCGGATCATCAACAACTTCAAGGAGAGTGGTTCAATTGTTGTGAAGGCGGCTTCAGGGCGCCCAAGAAAGTCCAGCAAGCGCCAGGACCGTCTCCTAAAGTTGATTCAGCTGTGGGATCAGGGCACCACCAGTACAGAGCTTGCTCAGGAATGGCAGCAGGCAGGTGTGAGTGCATCTGCACGCACAATGAGGCAAAGGCTTTTGGAGGGTGGCCTGGTGTCAAGGGCAGCAAAGAAGCCACTTAACTCCAGGAAAAACATCAGGGACAGACTGATATTCTGCAAAAGGTACAGGGATTGGACTGCTGAGGACTGGGGTAGTCATTTTCTCTGACGAATCCCCTTTCCGATTGTTTGGGGCATCCAGAAAAAAGCTTGTCCGGAGAAGACAAGGCGAGCGCTACCATCAGTCCTGTGGCATGCCAACAGTAAAGCATCCTGAGACCATTCATGTGTGGGGTTGCTTTTCAGCCAAGGAAGTGGGCTCACTCACTCACAATTTTGCCTAAGAACACAGCCATGAATAAAGAACGGTACCAACACATCCCCCCAGGGCAACTTCTCCCAACCATCCAGGAACAGTTTGGTGACGAACAATGCCTTTTCCAGCATGATGGAGCAAGGCAAAAGTGATAACTAAGTGGCTCGGGGAACAAAACATTGATATTTTGGGTCCATGGCCAGGAAACTCCCCAGACCTTAATCCCTCAAGAGGCGGGTGGACAAACAAAAACCCACAAATTCTGACAAAGTCCAAGCATTGATTATGCAAGTATGGGCTGCCATCAGTCAGGATGTGGCCATTCTATTGTTGATTTACTTCTGTGTTTTGGGTCGTTGTCCTGTTGCGTCACCCAACTTCTGTTGAGCTTCAATTGGCTGACAGATAGCCTAATATCCTGCAAAATGTCTTGATAAACTTGGGAATTCATTTTTCCGTCGATTTTAGCAAGCAGTCCAGGCCCTGAGGCAGCAAAGCAGCCTCAAACCATGATGCTCCCTCCACCATACTTTACAGTTGGGATGAGGTTTTGGTGTTGGTGTGCTGTGACTTTTTTCTCCAAAGTGTTGTGTGTTCCTTCCAAACAACTCAACTGTAGTTTCATCTGTCCACAGAATATTTTGCCAGTAGCGCTGTGGAACATCCAGGTGCACTTTTGCAAACTTCAGATGTGCAGCAGTGTTTTTTGGACAGCAGTGGCTTCTTCCGTGGTGTCCTCCTATGAACACCATTCTTGTTTAGTGTTTTATGTATCGTAGACTCGTCAGAGCTTCTGTAAGTCTTTAGCTGACACTCTAGGATTCTTCTTAATTAACCTCATTGAGCATTCTGCACTGTGCTCTTTGCAGTCATCTTCGCAGGACGGTCACTTCGAGGGAGAGTAACAACAGTGCTGAACTTTTATAGACAATTTGTCTTACCGTGGACTGATGAACATCAAGGCTTTTAGAGCTAATTTTGTAACCCTTTCCAGCTTTATGTAAGTCAACCATTTTTCTGAGATCTCTTTTGTTCGAGGCATGGTTCACATCAGGCGATGCTTCTTGTGAATAGCAAACTCAAATTTTGTAAGTGGTTTTTATAGGGCAAGGTAGCCTTAACCAACATCTCCAATCTTGTCTCATTGATTGGACTCCAGGTTAGCAGACTCCTGACTCCTATTAGCTTTTGGAGAAGTCATTAACCTAGGGGTTCACATACTTTTTCCACCCTACACTGAATGTTTAATTTATATATTCAATATAGACAAGAAAAATACAATAATTTGTGTGTTATTAGTTTAAGCACACTACGTGAAAATCAGATCAAATTTGATGACCAATTTATGCAGAAATCCAGGTAATTCCAAAGGGTTCACATACTGTTTCTTGCCACAGTAGATGATGAATCAAGATGATCTCAAGTTGCCCTATGGGAAGCCTCTATGATAAATATATAAGAAACACAGGAGCTAATTACACCATGAATCAACCCTGTCCTCGCATACAACGTGTCCGTAATTCAAGTTTCCTCATCCATCAATTCAACACCAAAGTAAACCCACACACTTTGAGGGAGTCTGGCTGCGGTAGTAAGGGTACTTACAAGTGGTCTCTCAAACACTCCACAGAGTAAACCATGGTCTCCTCGATGACGTTACGCTGCGGACATACAGAAAACAGACATGTTAGCTACATCCTCCAGACTAGACTAGCTATGATGCACATTGCTTTGGAATGAGGTGAAAATAGAAACATTCTTGTGCTGTGTGTACAGATTGGCATTTACTGGGATGATTAATGTACTGGAGGGTGGTCCCTAGCTGGCACAGCCACAAAGTCATAAAATCTGATTTCAAACCTAAACTTAACCATACTGCTAACCTTAAATTGAGACGGGGAAAAAACAACACATTTTTGTTTTCATAACTTTGTTTACGATATAGCCAATTTTAACTTTGCAGCTGGCCCATCTAGCGGAACACTTAGCTTTGCCCCCAGGACAAGATTCATCCCAATAAATGTCAACCTGCATGTGACTCTGTGCATCTCTCATCTTGTTCATTCTGCTCTATCCTAAAACGTGAGCCCCCTGTTGACTCGAGGGCAACTGTATGTGTGTGCATCTATAATGTAGTGAAGCTATAGCTTGTGTAAGGTATGGGTGTTGAAGTTGGTGTTAACGTTTCACTGCCTCCTACATTTACGTTTATTTACGGCAAGTCAGGCGGGGACACAGAAGAAATAAGGGACAAGGAGGGGAGGGGTACACAACACAAGTGTATAATAAAATAATAATATTCCATTTAGCAGACGCTTTTATCCAAAGCGACTTACAGTCATGCGTATATACATTTTACTTATGGTTGGCCCCGAGAATCGAACCCACAACCCTGGCGGTACAAGCACCATGCTCTACCAACTGAGCCATACAGGGTAACAGAGGGTATATCGTAACATACAGAGTGTATGTGGAGATAGGAAACAGTATAACATATACTCTGCGTGAGGACAAAAATGGGGTTAGGGGACAGGGAGGGAGGGGACATAGTGCTGTACTCTCCATACTCACTGACCTCAGACTACCCCCCACTGCCTCCACACCACGACAGATCCTGAACGCAGACGCTCCCTTAGTAGTCTGAAAACAACAACAGTGACAGTGTTCATTCATTAACTTAAGGACTTACCAAAAAACAGTGTAGTTGTGATGGAAATTGCCCTTATTGTTGAAGTCATTCACAAGTCAAAGAGATCAATCCATTCATAAAACCACTGGGACTTACCAGGTTGGCTGCCAACCGCAGGACATGACTGACTCCCTGGTTCTCCACAGTCTCATAACGAGTGCCTGCTTTAACAAACACACCCACACTGGACACGGGAGAGTAGTTCTCCAACGACGCAATCACTAGACCGTTGGGCAGCTTGGACACCTAGTAGAGAATACAGGGAGGGAGAGTCATGATGTCACAGCTGGAACACACATGAGACTGGCAGCATTTTTGTTTTGGAAACTGCAGAGTGAGTAAGAGTAAACATTGCATTCTGTTCAACTGAGGTAAAGTTCTTGTGATCAACTACACAACCAAAAGTTAATTTTCCAATATGGAGGGAAAAATATGTCTACACAGTATGTAAAAGTGTGTGCATGGTAGTACCTAAAACAAGTCTACACATGAACATAATCACAATGCTTAGCCATAGAGTAGAGCACATCCTCATCCCTGACACGCCATGCAAGGACCCATCAAGAAAAACTCCACACCCCAGTTTGGGCTACAACTAGGGCCCAGAGTTCTTCCTGTGATCCCATGTGAAAACGTCTTGGCCTCTATGACATACCTGTACACTCTGGGGGGGCAGGGCCACCCCAGCCTTCAGGCCAGCCAAGGGCTCAGTGAGGACATCACTCCTCCTGGCTGCATAGCATCGTATCTGGGGAGGGAAATTATAAAAATCATGTCAACAAACACTCACCAGCACTTCCTCAGCTAGGGAATTACAATATGATACACTATTCAGTTCATGTGGAGGGATCTAGATTTCCTTCTGTCCTCAAATGACCCCAGTCAAATGACTTCTAATGACCATAATAACAGGTTTTGTTTAGGAGGATGTTTTGTGATACGAGCAGCTTCCTCTAGACCTAAAGATGGGAGATGAATTCTGAGCCTGGTCTAGACTAGAGCAGTGGGTTTGCTTGATGATATTTAGTCCACTCTGAGGGTAGACTCACTGGGTGCCAGGCCAACCTGAAATATGTAGTATGTTAAGCCGCCTTCTTATTTGTCCTTCCAAGAAGACACATCATACATTGGCTGTAGCACCTTGGTTAAGATAAGGGTGAGGTGTAGGGAAACTCAATTGGTAGTAAGGCTAAATCCTAAAGACCTGACACGATCCAACCCCCAGTCAAACATCTAATGTCAGAAGAGATTATGGTTGTACAGACAACCCGACAACAATATGAAAGAGAGAAATAGAAGCTACTCATTTTTTTTGCAGTATGCAGTCTTACAGATCATTTTCCACATTAAAGCATTTCATGTTATTTCCACAGAAATGACCAAAACAGGTGTCTTCAACCTTTTCTGGCATGAGAGCTACTTAAAAAAGTGTAGCAAGCTACTAATTTTTCTCTAGCTTTCAAATAGGCCCATTTTTCTTCTCTTCTCCGGGTTCTTATTGAACTACTTACTCTTGTACACTTATGTTTTCTGTTTTATTTTTCCTGGTTTTAGATGTTTAAGTTTTTCACTTTCAAAAGTATAATTGTTCATAGAAAAACAACGAAATTGGATGTTCTGAGTCCATGTCAACGGTTAAATCACATGAGAAAACATTTTTTTTATGTATGTAAAAATACATTTATTTTTTGTGTAATTCCCCTTAAATTGCGCATTTGGCCATTTAATTGCGTATCTAGTGAGTGAGGAATATGCTAGGACCGTGAGATGGCGGAAGCAGAAGTGTCGATTAAAGCGCATCGAGTAGTTAGCGTGAAAGATTAGTGGATAACAGTGAAGAATGGAACAAGAATGGAACAAAATGGTCTTAAGTTGTTGTGGAAAATGAGTCTGATGTATCATTCCTTGTTGGAGTACGTTTTTTGGATAAAGATTTGGGAAACCCTTTTGAAGTCACGAGGATGGTGAAGGCGGCGTTGGGAAAAGTGGATGCAGTCAAAGTAACCAGAAGTGGTATGGTGTTGATATTGTGTGTATCTAAAGAGCAAAAGGAGTGTGCATTGTGGCTCGCGAAAATATCGACGCATGAAGTGAACAGCTTTGATTTTCGGAGCAGGGTACCGGTAAAATGTTATTTCTGTCGTCCTATTGGACATTGATAATCATTATCTTAGGCCAAAAATTCCAGGAGTTGTTAATACACGGCGCTTGACACATGGAGAATGGGGAAAATTAACAGTTTATGTATTATTGTTTAATTAGTATATACCACCCTAAGATACGCCGTAACAGCATTCGTCCAAAACCAGATGCAATGCAAGAAGTGTAAAAAGGTTGGCCTTGTGTCAAGTCTTTGCAGAAGGAATAAATCTTATTGAAGAGTCTTCATGTAAAATGTAACTGTGGTGGGGATCGTATTTCCGAATTCCCTGAGTGCCCTGTTAGGGTGAAAGAGGTTGAGGTGTCAAAGATCAGGGATGTAGTCTGTGAAGAGCTTTGAAGGGGCAAGAGGCCACAGTTCTGAAGAAGATATGGAGGTGGATATGCCACAACCAGTTGCAAACGTTGAATACACTTATTGTGAAAAAGGTGTATTTTGTAGCATTTATAGCCACAGTTATTAATTGTACTGCACAAGTGCCCAAGAAGCTGGACATCATTATATCTGCAGACGATAAGTTTTTGGGCCTCCAAGACTTAATGACAGAAGCACTGCAAGGATGACTGTCACCGGGATATGTCCCACCATCACAGGATCCTTCTGAGCCTGTGTAGGGACCAGCTTCAAACAGAAAAGCTTTAGTTTAATTAACATTCCATTAGATAGTTTGAATGGAATTTTTTTTAATTTATTTTTTACCCCATTTTTTTTCTCCTTTTTAGAGCCTTATTATCAACTTGTAGTGTAGGTGGCAGAATGCACATATAATTGATGCGAACGCCATTATACCAAAGAAGAAGCACCAAGTTTGCAGTTAACCTCAATTAAATGTTTTGGGGAAACTCTGTCAACCCACAAAATGGTTATCATATCAACTGGCAACACATAGTGTGATGGATAAACGCACGCACCACACAGACAAATGCATTATTGCTGGAAATTAATAGACAGATAGTGTTAGGTTTGGCTTTTTAAGACAATAGTGGCTAACCAGGAGTTGGATAATGTCAATGTTGCGTTGATTAGATAGTAACTGGGAGCTTGCTGTGTCTGATATTTGATAAATTGTATGTACTTTCAGAATTGTTTGGAGAGCTTCTCGTAGGTGGGCTGCGAGCTAATCAACCTGTTGGAGACCTCTGACCTAAACTAATCTGGAACCTGATATCTGAGAAGCTAATAAACTCAGCAAAAAAGGAAACGTCCCTTTTTCAGGACCCTGTCTTTCAAAGACAATTAGTAAAAATCCAAATAACTCTTCACAGATCTTCATTGTAAAGGGTTTAAACACGGTTTCCCATGCTTGTTCAATGAACCATAAACAATTAGTTAACATGCGCCTGTGGAACAGTTAAGACACGAAAGATGTCCAGGGTCCCTGCTCATCTGTGTGAACGTGCCTAGGCATGCTGCAAGGAGGCATGAGGACTGCAGATGTGGCCAGGGCAATAAATAGCCATGTCCGTACTGTGAGACGGCTAAGACAGTGCTACAGAGAGACAGGATGGACAGCTCGCAGTGGCAGACCACGTGTAACAACACCTGCACAGGATCGGTACATCCAAACATCACACCTGCGGGACATGTACAGGATGGCAACAACAACTGCCCGATTTACACCAGGAACGCACAATACCTCCATCAGTGCTCAGACTGTCCGCAATAGGTTGAGAGAGGCTGGATTGAGGGCTTGTAAGCCTGTTGTAAGGCAGGTCCTCACCAGACATCACTGGCGACCACATTACTTATAGGCACAAACCTACCATCGCTGGTGTCTGGAACTTGTTCAGTTTGTCTGTTGTTGAATCTTGTTGTGTAAATTTGTATTAACATATGTTAAGTTTGCCGAAAATAAACAGTTGAAAGTGAGAGGACGTTTCTTTTTTTGCCGAGTTTGTCAGCTAAGCCTATCTGCAGACAGCTGAGCTAGACACCAAACACTTGGCTGCCACTGCGAATTCTGTCTGAGTAGTTCGGCCACATTAAAACATCTCAATGCTGATGCTTTGGATGTCAAGCATTAGCAAGTAGCACTGGGAATTCTGCAGCACTCCAGATATACTATACTACATTGTTCAAAAACAGGGCAATATCAAAACAGTAACTTGTCAAGCTTCCTAGAAATCAACAGTATACTAGATAATACGGGAGAAAGCCGGTGGCTTATTGTCAGACCTTCGTAGCTAAAAATGCCAGATACTTAATCCCATCACTACCAATCAACATTGCAATGAGATTACTTGATCGGTGAATTGAGACATTGACTGTTCCATGGCATGTCACCTGGTTTGGATTGTCAGTGTGGGATTGATCTGAAAACCAGCAGAACCGAAATGACCTTCAGTGGGTTGAGCTGGATGGAACCATGGGCTACGTGACAGCTAGCTAGCAATACAGCCTGCCAGCGATTCGCCAGTAGAGAACATGCCATTGTAAAATGTAGTACATAGCCCCATTTGTAAGTAAAAATGGCTATTATAGGTTCATGAAACCGATTGGATACATTATCGGTCAAAATTATAGAAGTAAGCGCGCCTAGCTAACTTTAGCTACGGTAACCGACAGGCTAATTAACCATCCGTTTCCACTAGCCAACCTTGGCAACTTAGCCGGTGAGTCCGCGGGGTGGGTTCTAATTGACTCCCCAACGGAAAGAATGCACGAAACCTCATGATACATAGTTATAAAACACACGTGTAATAGGATAGAGTAACGAGACTCACGGATAATTTATTTAGAGTTCGGATCCCTTTCATGACTCGGGTTTCTCTCCTTCAGCAGCAGTAAAATACAGATATGGACGCGCTGACGTCCTACCCAGAATGCACCGCTCTTCACAGCCAATCCAAAAATGGTAAAAAGATTCGTCAAGCTATTTAACTTTAAAGGGCCAATCGGTAGTTGAAACAATACTGTTTGGGTAAAAATCTGAGGGATGAGCCTGGAGAAATGTTACCACTTAAATGCATTTACAGAGCTATGGATGCAAGGACTGACCATCCATGATATCCAAGTTAAAGTTGTAACCATGGTTTGAGGCTATACAATGCAGAGGAGGCTGGTGGGAGGAGCGGGCTCATTGTAATGGATGGAATGGAGTTAATGGAACGGCGTAAAACATGTGGTTTCCATGTGTTTGATACCGTTCCAGTATTCCATTCCAGCCATTACAATGAGTCCATCATCCTATAGCTCCTTCCACCAGCCTTCACTGATACAGTGTTTGTTTACATTAACCTCGTTTACAACCAATGGAATAATACAAGCTAATATTTTGGGTTCTGATGAGGTATGACTAATGACATTGTGTACGATAGTTGTATCAATGGGTATATACCATTAATTTATAAGTGCAAAATGGATGTAGCAACTGCAGATCCCATTGATCAGATTCAGAAATTGTATGGACAGGCTGAGTCCACTGTAATGCATTTTCATATTGTAACTTTTGCCATAAGGGTATGTGTTAAATACACTACAATAAAACAAAACAGTTGTTGTGACTGAAGGAGAAACAGCTCAGCTGAAGAGAGAGGGCAGGTCTGGTGTGATCAACTGGGTTTGTCATCAAACCCACCACAAGACTGTCTTAGCCCACTGAGCTAAAGCCTATGCATTAGCTTGCCGAACAAGTCTTCAGGTCTCATGCAAGGTTACTCACACAAGTGAGATTGACTGCAAACGGATTTGAACCCATCTGCGCTATACAAGTCTGGTATTCTATTCTAAAAGCCTAGGTGGTATTTAATAATGCAAATCTTTAAGTCTTGCAGCCATTAGCTGTTGAAATTTGAGGTATGGGGATCCTTACTGACTTTTAAAAAACGAATGTTCAGAATGTGCACTATCCCCAAATTCATTACAACAGCTGAGAATTTCATATCTCGATAGACTACTATTTCTACAGCGTGATTAAAGTCCCTCCTCCCGGGTCGCCAGTAGCTTCCACCATAGACAATTGGCACATAACTAATGCCGTGGAGAAAGAGAGAGGTGAATTTAAGTCAGCCTGGTTAATTGGAAATGGTACATTGCTAATATTTTGTGGTATCCAGGCTCAGCAAGGGAAGATTCTGGAAATGGAAAAGCTTAATGGGAAGAAGATTAAAAGCCATGTCCCTGATGATTACTCTAGGTTGAGGGGAGTCATCACTTGGGTCCCAATATATATGTCCACAGCACATGAGATTAGTGCCACCTTAATTGGGGAGGACAGGCTCATGGTAATGGCTGGAGCAGAATAAGTGGAATTTATCAAATACTTCAAACACATTATTTCCACGTGTTTGATGCCATTCCATTCGCTCCGTTCCAACCATTATTATGAGCCGTCCTCCCTTCAGCAGCCTCCACTGGTCCAGATGTGAAGGGAAGCAGAGTGATTAAGGATGGTGTTCTTGGGGTTGTACTCATCCTTCTTCCTCCAAACACAGCAAGTGTAGTTCATACCAAAAAGCCCTATTTTTGTCTCATCAGACCACACGACCTTCTCTGGATCATCCAGATGGTCATTGGCAAACTTCCGACAGGCCTGGACATGCGCTGGCTTGAGCAGGGGGACCTTGCGTGCGCCGCAGGATTTTAATCCATGACGGCGTAGTGTGTTACTAATGGTTTTCTTTGAGACTGTGGTCCCAGCTCTCTTCAGGTCATTGACCAGGTCCTGCTGTGTAGTTTTGGGCTGATCCCTCACCTTCCTCATGATCATTGATGCCCAATGAGGTGAGATCTTGCATGGAGCCCCAGACGGAGGGTGATTGACCGTCATCTTGAACTTCTTCCATTTTCTAATAAATTGTGCCAACAGTTGTTGCCTTCTCACCAAGCTGCTTGCTTATTGTCCTGTAGCCCATCCAAGCCTTGAGCAGGTCTACAATTTTATCCCCGATGTCATTACACAGCCCTCTGGTCTTGGCCAATGTGGAGAGGTTGGAGTCTGTTTGAGTGTGTAGACAGGTGTCTTTTATACAGGTAACGAGTTCAAACAGGTGCAGTTAATACAGGTAATGAGTAGAGAACAGGAGGGCTTCTTAAAGAAAAACTAACAGGTCTGTGAGAGCTGAAATCTTACTGGTTGGTAGGTGATCAAATACTTATGTCATGCAATAAAATGCAAATTAATTACAAATCATACAATGTGATTTTCTGGATGTTTGTTTTAGATTCCGTCTCTCACAGTTGAAGTGTACCTATGATAAAAATGACATACAAAGCATGTAGAGGTAAGTAGGAAAACCTGCAAAATCAGCAGTGTATCAAATACTTGTTCTCCCCACTGTATATATATATATCCTGTCACCTTACACACACACACACACACACAAATATGGTATTGGAACTGACCTTTTAAATATTTCCTGTATATTTCTTGTTCTTTTATATTTTGTTTCTAGTAATACATTGATTATTGCATTCTGGGGGTTTGAGTTTGTAAGAAAGGCATTTCACTGTGCATGTGAGGTTAGGAGCTAGACAGTAGCAAGTTAATGTGTTCGGGGGAAGAACAGCAATTCATCCAGACCAGTAATGCAATCGACATGCCTCTGAAATAGTACCACCTAACAGCTTCAGAATTGTCACTCTCTAACCTCTGCTTGCCCTCTCTCCCCCAGCCACTAAAACACTTAACCGCGGTATTGCTGAGTTCATTGTGATGGCTGCAGACGCAGAGCCCCTGGAGATCATCCTCCACCTGCCACTGCTCTGCGAGGACAAGAACGTGCCCTATGTGTTTGTGCGCTCCAAGCAGGCCCTGTGGGGTCTCACGCCCAGTCATTGCCACTTCAGTCACCATCAAGGAGGGCTCGCAGCTCAAGCCCCAGATCCAGTCTACCCAGATGGGCATTGAGAGACTGCTGGTGTGAGCAGAGAGCTCAGGATGGGGGTTGTAGGGTTAATGGGACACCACCTGCTTTGGTCATATTCAGATTTTTGTAAATGGGACGGACTATGATTTAATGTTGTCCTGCTTTGTTTCATGTCCTGTCAGACTTATGTACAGAAGATTCTATTTTGTAGGGCTGTGTCCATTTTGAAATGTTGGGACAGAATAGGTATATCTGAAGCGTTGGAACAAAAATGGCTTAACTTGTTTTTAATATTACTATGTTGTAAATGTGGTAATTCTATATAGAGTATATGGGACGTCAAACGAAGCATAGTAGAATCATAGCAACAACACTTAGCTTTCCTTATGTTGACCTTTTTCCTTCATTTGGTGCAGTTAAAGGTGGACATGTTCATTTCAGTATTTGTAGTGTTTCATTTGGGAAACATTCCTACATTGGTTTTAAATTATAATTTGTTTATCACCTACACAGTGACTTGCCCAATGTAATTAATGTATAATTATGGAAGACCCTGTTCAAGTTTCAGCATTGTAATCAAAGGAACCTCTAAGGGCAGATGGCTACATGTATGTCACTGGAAACCTGGGTAAAAGCCATGTGGTAAAATGGGTTTAGATCCTGGCATCTGTAGGGGGACAAGATTAGGTAGAGATCCTGGCATCTATAGGGGGACAAGATTAGGTTGAGATCCTGGCATCTATAGGGGGACAAGATTAGGTTGAGATCCTGGCATCTATAGGGGGACAAGATTAGGTTGAGATCCTGGCATCTATAGGGGGACAAGATTCGGTTGAGATCCTGGCATCTATAGGGGGACAAGATTCGGTTGAGATCCTGGCATCTATAGGGGGACTAGTTGAGAGGGGACAAGATTCGGTTGAGATCCTGGCATCTATAGGGGGACAAGATTCGGTTGAGATCCTGGCATCTATAGGGGGACAAGATTTGGTTGAGATCCTGGCATCTATAGGGGGACAAGATTAGGTTGAGATCCTGGCATCTATAGGGGGACAAGATTAGGTTGAGATCCTGGCATCTATAGGGGGACAAGATTAGGTTGAGATCCTGGCATCTATAGGGGGACAAGATTAGGTTGAGATCCTGGCATCTATAGGGGGACAAGATTAGGTTGAGATCCTGGCATCTATAGGGGGACAAGATTAGGTTGAGATGTGTTGAGATCCTGGCATCTATAGGGGAAAAGATTAGGTTGAGATGTGTTGAGATCCTGGCATCTATACGGGGACAAGATTAGGTTGAGATGTGTTGAGATCCTGGCATCTGTAGTGGGACAAGATTAGGTTGAGATGTGTTGAGATCCTGGCATCTATATGGGCACCAGATTAGGTTGAGATGTGTTGAGATCCTGGCATCTATATGGGCACCAGATTAGGTTGAGATGTGTTGAGATCCTGGCATCTGTAGGGGGACAAGATTAGGTAGAGATCCTGGCATCTATAGGGGGATTAGCATGCCACTCTAGGTTGAGATGCACCGTGAATAGTCAGATTCAGTAGTAACTATATTGGCATCCATGTGCTTTTATTAAATTCACATTTCCACTTTTACAGAATTAAAATGACTACTCAAAAGCAACATTTACTAAGCATACCGATTAGACATATAAACTAAACCATATAACAGGCAGTCAAAAGGCAATTGTGAACATACCTTCCAAATTTGCATGACAAAACACTTAACAGGTTTGGCTTTTGTTCACTAATTAGTCTTAAATACTGGTTCACAATAGATTCTTTGGCCAATAAAGAGCATCTTTTATAAATGGGAAAAATAATGATCTTCCAATTGTAATAAAATGGGCCATCAACTCAAGACATCAAATAAATACTAAACGTCACATATAAATAATGCAAAAATAGACTGTGATGGTTGTGGAGAGAACATCTTGGTGACAGTTTAATGAAACACCCTGACCCCAAACGTTCACGTAACATTAAAAGAGAGGGTTCCATAAGTGTGTGACGAGGGTCATCCATCCTAAATGATACCGTTACCATGGACACAGTGACATGGCAACAGAATGGAACCATGCCATTGAGTAAGAGAACAGGCTTTCATGGTGAAATAAAGACCACTTTTGTCAGGCTTGCCATTGAGGCAGTCACACAACTGTCCTTCTCCATGAGTTAAGCCTTGAGGCGCAGTCACTTGGCAAGGTCAAGACTCACGATGAGACAGAATACCAGCCCTACTAAGGTAGTTAGCTGCCCTCTGGCATTGTCTCTGGCACAGAGTGACTTCTGTACAGCACCTGAACAGCCAGGGTCAGGTTGACTGTTTGGCAGAGATGCATACTCAGAGCTCTCCAAAAGGTGGCAGTCTGGAGCAATATAAATGAATGGTACAAGGACCTCCGTCTGGAGTTCTCCCTCAGTCCACAGAGAACTCGGTCTCCGAGGCAGTGCCGGGGCGGCTGCCCCCATGGGCATCCTTCCTCAGCTGCAGAGAGACACAGCTCAGCCAGCTCCGGCTGGTGGGCATCTCCCCCACGATCTCCCAGCTGTCTGTCTCCTCACAGTACCGCTCGATGGTGTCGTGGTACCTGGCGGACAGATGGGACAGGTTGTGTAGGCTCTGGTCAAAAGTAGTGCACTACATATGGAATAAGGTGCCATTTCATCAAAAGTAGTGCTATGAATAGGGTGCCATAGGCAGCCCAGATAATTTTCATATTCTCCTTAAAAATATATTTTATAGGCCTTGCACCTGCCAAATCAGGGTCGTATTCAGGCACCAAACGCGGGAAAACTGACTGAAATAGGGAGAGAATACGTCAACTTGTTCAATAAGAAACGCTTGATTTCATTTTCTGTTGAAAACCATTTTGCTCAGGTGTGGCCTAATAAATACAATCAAGCTGAATATGATTAGAAAAACCTGTCCCAGCCCTCCTCTGATCTTACCTGTCCCAACCCTCCTCCTCTCCACCCAGCCCGTAGATCTTACCTGTCCCAGCCCTCCTCTCCACCCAGCACGTAGATCTTACCTGTCCCAGCCCTCCTCTCCACCCAGCACGTAGATCTTACCTGTCCCAGCCCTCCTCTCCACCCAGCACGTAGATCTTACCTGTCCCAGCCCTCCTCTCCACCCAGCACGTAGATCTTACCTGTCCCAGCCCTCCTCTCCACCCAGCACGTAGATCTTGCCGTCCACCACACCGGGCCGGTAGCGCCTCTCCCTCATATGGGCACACATGGTCCACTGGTTACTCTTGGGGTCGTAACACTCCACCTTGTCTGTGTTCTCTGTGGACGCATGCCAGCCACCTATGAATGGAATACAGGAGAAAATCCTAATGTATTTTTCCACGGAAAATGTGGAAATATCCCCTGGCTTCAAACTTGGGCCTTTTTTCCTGATCAGGTCACGTGTTCAGGGAAAAGTTACTATGTAATCAAGCATCTTAGAGCATGTGTGCTGATCAAGGATCAGGTCCCCCCCATGTCCATGTAATTGTATTCATTGAAGGCGCAGCAGCGCCTATTCAACCTCAGGAGGCTGAAGAAATTCGGCTTGTCACCATAAGCACTCACAAACTTCTACAGATGCACAATCGAGAGCATCCTGGCGGGCTGTATAACCGCCTGGTACGGCAACTGCTCCGCCCTCAACCGTAAGGCTCTCCAGAGGGTAGTGAGGACTGCACAACGCATCACCGGGGGCAAACTACCTGCCCTCCAGGACACCTACACCACCCGTTGTTACAGGAAGGCCATAAAGATCATCAAGGACATCAACCTCCCGAACCACTGCCTGTTCACCCCGCTATCATCCAGAAGGCGAGGTCAGTACAGGTGCATCAAAGCTGGGACTGAGAGACTGAAAAACAGCTTCTATCTCAAGGCCATCAGACTGTTAAACAGCCACCACTAACATTGAGTGGCTGCTGCCAACACACTGTCATTGACACTGACCCAACTACAGCCATTTTAATAATGGGAATTGATGGGAAATGTAAATATATCACTAGCCACTTTAAACAATGCTACCTTATATAATGTTACTTACCCTACATTATTCATCTCATATGCATATGTATATACTGTACTCTACATCATCGACTGCATCCTTATGTAACATGTATCACTAGCCACTTTAACTATGCCACTTTGTTTACTTTGTCTACACACTCATCTCATATGTATATACTGTACTCGATACCATCTACTGTATGCTGCTCTGTACCATCACTCATTCATATATCCTTATGTACATGTTCCTTATCCCCTTACACTGTGTATAAGACAGTAGTTTTGGAATTGTTAGTTAGATTACTTGTTGGTTATCACTGCATTGTCGGAACTAGAAGCACAAGCATTTCGCTACACTCGCATTTAACATCTGCTAACCATGTGTGTGAGACAAATAAAATTTGATTTTGATTTGATTGTGATCTAAAAGTCAAAACTAATCCCTGATACCTATGACGTAGATTTTCCCCTTCAGGGTGCAGGCAGCAGAGCCGGAGCGAGCGATCTGCATGGGGGCCACCTCAGTCCATACAGACGTTTTAGGGTTGTACACCTGGGCCAGGTCTGTGCCGTCACCATCCTCTAGAACAGCACCACCTAGGAGGCAGGAGGACACTGATAAGTTACTATCTAATATTAAAGATTACCTGTAGACAATTCAAACTACCGCATAAAGCAATTTCAGAAAAATTATATAGACCAAGCTGAACCTATAGAGTTGCTATAGAGTTTATACAGTCATCCCAATTCTGATATTTTTCCCACAAATAGGTCTTTTGACCAATCACATCAGATTTTTTCAGAGCTGATCTGATTGGTCAAAAGAATATCAGAATTGGGCTGCCTGTGTAAACACAGCCATAGAGTTCTCTGGAAGTGGGTGAGCAATGATCTCTCCTACCTGTGACATAGAGCAGTCCATCCAGTGCCACCACAGCAGGGCTGGTGACGGCCATCTTGACTGACTCCATGAACTGCCAAGTGTTGGTGTGGGGGTTGTAGCACTCTACAGAGTCCAGGCGGGAACGGCCCTCCCAGCCCCCCACTGCAAACACATAGCCATCCAGCATCACCAAACCTGGAGGGGAGGGAGGGGGACATATTTATGGAAGAGCCGGCAGGCTCAACTTAAAACAGAGAGGAGTTATCCAATGGAAGTCTGTCAGCATTCACAAAGGATGTACTGTATTGGCTATTGTTTTATTCCATTACAGAAGTCATGGACGGGGACCTAACCTGTTACAAAAAAGTCACGTCCCCGGCTGTCCTTCTAACCAGTGTTATGACATGTCAGACAGTATGTTAAAATGGATAAATAAATGGCTAGAGTTGACTGATTTTTACCTAGCTCTGAGCGAGCTACGTTCATGGGGGCCATCTCCAGCCAGGAGTCGAAGCAGGGGTCATAGCGCCACATCTCTCTGCTGGCTGAGCCATCAGGGAACTCCCCTCCAGCCAGGTACAGAGTGGAGCCTGGGGGAGAGAACATGGAGATTGGAATAAATTAGAAAATGATACAATTCCTCACAAAATCTGTTTATTTTGTGAGAAACTGACATCGCTCTTTTCTTCATCTCATTCTCAAGCATTAGGTCAAATGTAACAAAGGTCCTATAACAATCTATGACATAGGATCCATCTTATATACAAACTAAACCAAATGGTCCTCACCTGAAACCACCAGGCCATGTTTACTGACAGCGAAGGGCAGGCAGGCCAGACTCTTCCACTGGCTGGTAAGGGGGTCAAAACTCTCCACGCTACGCAGCACCACCTTATCGTCCTCTCCCCCACCGTCACAATCACCTCAGCTGTCCCTGTCACAGAGGCCAGCAGAGAGGGATGTGACTGGGGAGCCACAGAGACTTGTCCCTTCAGAGAGCTGATCATTGTATTAAAGGCAGAACAATCCTCCAGGCATACCAGGGTTTGCGCTTCAGAAATCTAATTAATTAAAGCACTAGGCGTGTGGAGGAGTTTGGCAAGTGGGAGGTTAAATGTGTGTGTTCAAGTTCTTGTGTTTGTGTGTGTTAGGGTGACAGGGTGTATTTGGAGTGTGTATGTTCATGTATCCATGCGTGTGGTACCTACCTGTGGACCTACGTGGGCGTGCTCGGGGGCAGTAGAACTCTCCTCGTCGGTCCTGTAGCAGCAGGTAGTCCTTGGCCTCAGAGATGAGCCTCTGACAGCGCTGGGACTCCCGGACCACCTCCAGAGACTCAATCACATCGTGGATGTAGTACGGGCTGATCAGGGGCAGGCGGATGTGCTCCAAGACCTGCAGGGAGATGTGGGTTAGAATGACGACACATACACTGAAAACAAACACACCCACTGGATATAGACATGAGCAGACAGACACAGGTAGGCATCTCCATCCAACCTCTAGTGTTATATACACATTAAAACAAAGCCATAGGACCTAACCTTCAATTTTGTTCATTTAATTTAATGGTTAGGTCCTATTCCATTTTATCAGAGCGACCTTGATACCTCCAACTTCCACTTAACATGATAGTATCGCTGACCTCTGACCTATCCAAAATGACACCGACTCACATCTGAGGCTCTAAATTATATTTGTGCCAGGCCAGGGTGACACCTTCCAGGGCCCATGGTTACTACAGGACCATACAATGGGGTTCTAACCCCGATAAGAATATTTTGAAAATAAATACACAACACAGGATGACAGGACTAATGGTCAATAGCAAATTGTAAATATGAGTTAATTTTCAGTTCAACATCTGTTCAGAGTCTGTGGAATGTCACTCCTGAACTCAGAGTAATGGGGGCTACATGTGCCACATTTTCATTGGTCTGTACATTGAGTCGGGAGCACCAGATACTGACTGTTACTTCTGATTTTTCTTCTTATTTGGCCATTGGCCAAGTTGTACTGCAAGGACTTCTGATTGGACAACCCCAGGCTAGGGTCAGGGGTTTATAAATGGCATCCTGTTCTTTTGTTCGCTGGGGAAAAGCTGAGGACAGGGGAGACTGAACATTGACTCCCAGCATAACATCTTGATTTGTCCTCTCTGAATAAACCTATTTTTCTCCCCCTGATTTGCTTTGGAGTTTGTGTTATTGAAGAATAACATAAATTGCTAACACTTGGTGTCGTGTTCCTGATGAATTGGTCTGAACATCAATAAGAACTTATCAACTGTGTGTTTATCCAGAAGAAAGAGGCTGAGCGCAACCCACTTTGGGGAGACAACTCTTAATCTCCTGATTGACGACAGAATTGCTGGGTGAGTCTAGACCAAAATCATTTTAAACAAACCCAATCAGGTTCAAATAGTGTATGCAATGAGTGATATGTATCTGTGATGTATAAGTGCTCAAGTCCTTTGTTTTATTAGAGTGTAGTCCTTTCTTTACTCTATTAAAAAGGTTGGAGTCTGTTCTTGTGAAACCTTCTAGCAACTTTTACACGTGGTAAATGTAAGCCTTGTAAGCATTCAAAAACGAGTGAACATAAGCTATGGGTAGCCAGGCCCTACAGAAACTATTTGTTCTAGAAGAGGTTGGGGTCCTCAAAAGGGGTTATATAAAAACACACACACAAACTCAAATGCAAAATAAAAAACGCAAAAAAGAAACGTCCTCTCACTGTCAACTGCGTTTATTTTCAGCAAACTTAACATGTGTAAATATTTGTATGAACACAAGATTCAACAACTGAGACAAACTCAAGTTCCACAGACATGTAACAGAAATGGAATAATGTGTCCCTGAACAAAGGGGGGGGGTCAAAATTAACAGTCAGTATCTGGTGTGGCCACCAGCTGCATTAAGTACTGCAGTGCATCTCCTCCTCGTGGACTACTCCAGATCCTGTGCAGGTGTTGTTACACGTGATCTGCCACCGCGAGGATGATCAGCTGTCCGTCCTCTCTCCCTGTAGCGCTGTCTTAGGCGTCTCACAGTACGGACATTGCAATTTATTGCCCTGGCCAAATCTGCAATCCTCATGCTTCTTTGCAGCATGCCTAAGCCACGTTCATGCAGATGAGCAGGGACCCTGGGTATCTGTCTTCTGGTGTTTTTCAGAGTCAGTAGAAAGGCCTCTTTAGTGTCCTAAGTTTCCATAACTTTGACCTTAATTGCCTACAGTCTATAAGCTGTTTGTGTCTTAATGACTGTTCCACAGGTGCATGTTCACTAATTGTTTATGGTTCATTGAACAAGCATGGGAAACTGTGTTTAAACCCTTTACAATGAAGATCTGTGAAGAGTTATTTGGATTTTTACTAATTGTCTTTGAAAGACAGGGTCCTGAAAAAGGGACATTTATTTTTTTGCTGCATTTATATTATACAACTTTTGACGTTAATGTAATGTCATTTTTAAGTGAGAAAACCACTGGAAAAAGGTGGAACAGCTCTTTCGGATGTGAACATGACATTTTAAATTCACTGTCTAGAACCATTTCAAAGTAGAGCAGGAGACACAGATGAAAATCAGACGTGACCCCCACCTGTGGCCTATGTTCTCCTAATCTAGCTTTACACTGAGTTGTGCAAGGCAGATCAGATTTCAAGCAACTGGCTGGCACTGCCTGTCTTTGAGTCAACAGATTCTGACAGCAGTGACGAACGATGTCTTAGGCCAACCTGAACACAGGCTGTGAAAAGGGTGTAAAGACAAACTTCCAGAGATCGTGATCACACATAAATCAGCATCTCCAAAACAGTTGGATTAATGGTCAAAAACTTTTAAGCTTCCATGAGACGTGGTTATCAGTTATGCAGGTTCAGAGTGAAACCAACAACATAATCCGTTCAGGAGAAGAGGAACCTGGTGTATGTCATTATTGCGGGATTTCTGATCACTGGCAGCAAGACTGTCAGAAAAGAAAACATGATTTTATGAGAAGTGGCCAGGAGAAGCAGGGTCCGTCTAAGGGAAAATGGAACAAAGACAACAGCCCCAACGACACAATACTCGTGCAGAAATGTAAAAAGCTCTCTCCAGTTCAGCAGCAGAGGTTTCTAGATACTGTGGAGGTAAACTAATAGACCCCCCTCTTACGTCCCATCTCAGCTGGTGTACATATGAAATCGGATGGAATATATGTGAACATGATGGTTAACAACTTTGCAGTAGATTTTTTAGTAGATACAGGTCCTGAAGTTACTGTATTGCCCATATCTTATGCAAAACATATATGTCCTCATTACACAGGAAAGAAGATGGGGGGCAACAGGAGTGGAGGGAAGACTGATATGAAACAAACCAAACCATTATCAATTTCTATTGGTCCAATGAAGATTGATGCAGGGGTGTGGATAGGCTCATTTGAACAACCTATTTTAGGCTTTGATGTTATTATGTAACTTGACTCAACATTGAACATTCCTTAAGAAAAGGTGACGTGGCAAATTAGACAACCCCAGAAATGTATAGTTCAGAACCATGCTATTTGGACTATGAAGAAAAATGACTGTGGAACTGTGGATATGGAATCAGTGTGTTTGACAGGTGATGCCCCACCTTGCACAAAACAATATCCAATTAGCAAGGTAGCTATAGCCACAACTAAAGTAGTGAGTAAAGATCTATGGGACATGTGTATAGTTGAAAAGACACCACAATGTGAATGTGGTGGGGATCATCACCACACCAAGCCTCATGACTGTGGTCAATGTGCCCGTGGTAACTGTCCTTGGTGCTGTAGTGAACCATGCTCTCTCAGATGTGCGATCACACTTGTTAAGACCTCTTTTCTATAACTTTGTGTGAAATCTATTTCTTATGGCAACGGCAAGTACAATATGCCCTTTGTGTTTTATAGAAATGCAAGGTGTTTAATGTGAATTATTTTATGCTTACTGCTAATGTATTTTATTCTGTCTGTTTTTTTATGTTTTCTAAAATGACATTTTAACTATATTTATTTTTTAAATGGTCTAGGGGGGAATATAAGAATATTTTGAAGATAAATACACAATGCCGAGGACGAGTGTACTAGAGTACTAATGGTCAATAGCGATTTGTAAATATTAGTTGGTTTTCAGTTCAACATCTGTTCAGAATCTGTGGAATGTCACTCCTGAACTCAGAGCGACGTGGGCCACGTTTTCATTGGTCTGTACATTGAGTCGGGAGCAGGATACTGGTTATTTGGCCAAGGACTTCTGATAGGTCAACCCCAGGCTAGGGTGGGGGGTTATAAATGGCATCCTGTTCTTTTGTTCGGTGGGGAAAAGCTGAGGACAGGGAGACTGAACATTGACTCCCAGCATACCATCTTGATTTGTCCTCTCTGAATAAACCTACTTTTCTCTCCCTGATTTGCTTTGGAGTTTGTATTTTAAAAGAATAACAAATTGCTAACACCCCTAACGTTTATGTAAAGCTGAGTGACTGACAGCTGGGGTTTCAGACAGTCAGATCTACTGGGGATTCCAGAGCTTAAAACCCCCCCACACCACAGTCAACAGAGAACTGTAGGGAGGGGCGTAGCACAGAGCTGGACACAATCTGTCGCCTAGATACCGCTCAACACACAGACAATGGGGGACCACTGCATTGACTGTTGTGTTTTCATGCTGACCTTTTCAAAGCTCTGCCTGCGGGTGGCGCTCTTGTCCAGCCACAGCATGGTGGCCTCGAACACAGTCTCCTCCTTGGCTACGTTCAGGTGGTCGCTGGCGATGATCTCCGTCAGCTTGTCTGCACACAGAGAGAGGAACTCCTCCTGGGAGGAGGGGGGGGGGGGGACAGTGTTCAAAAGATTTTGAAATTTAAGCAAAAAATTGCGTTGCTTATTGGAAGAAGTCCAGGTAGTCCCTCCCTGTTTAAGTCTAGTTTCTTCCTTTTGGTGCCTAAGGAACATGATCCTGGGCTGGCATAGACCAGCAAGGGGAACAAAAGACTATGATGTCACTTCCCCTTTCTCACATACATGAAGAATGGGAATGTCTAAACAATGAGACATGAGAAATGTCCCCTCCTTCGTCTGCACTGTTCTGAAGGAACAACACGGGTGAAACCAAATACCTCTCTGGGATCATTGTGTTCAATGCAGCACAGATGAAGGAGAACAGAGGTGAAAAATACATTTGAAACTATTGAGACCAGGTCCCAGGTTTGGACTACACAACCCAGACCTCCCTTCCTATCTCACCTGTTGGCAGACACTGCCGAAGTGCTGGAGGATGTAGTCCATGCTGTGTTTCTCCAGCTCCCTACAGGAGTGGGCCTCAGCGAAGCAGTGGATGCCCACACAGTTCATCTCATCCATCTGGCGCTCCATGAAGCGGCAGCAGGCTTCACGCACTGCCATCACATCCAAGAGGTTGGCCGCAGCCAGCAGGGCCTGGGGGTCACAGGTCAATGACATTTGATTTCAAGACAGTCAACTCAGGAAATTTATTTAGGAAATGGAAAGTGCCATTTACTGTATTTATGACTAGGAATGAAACTGACTTCAACTCTGGGGTAGTATAACTTTAATTTAACAACTGCCATGCTAAACCAGAAGTTGACTACAAAGTGAGACTGGAAGACAACGGTTCTACCTCACCTGCACGTTGGCCTTGGAGATGACCACCTCAGCCGTGTAGGCGTAGCTGACCAGCATGCCAATCATCTGGGACTCCACTCCGTTGATGGCCACCCGCTCCTGTCTGGACTCCATCAGGTCTGTGGAGAACATGGCCTGGGGAGGACAGAGGGGAGGGCAGAGAATTAGGAGAAGAGAGAAACAGACTCCTGCCAATGAAAAAGCGCCAACAGCAAATGACCACATGTAAGTACTTCAGGTCTGCAGTGAGTGACAATATAAAAGATGCACGGTCATCAGTAAACTGTATCCATTCAGTAAATGGAATAGTTGAGAAGCAAGGGCACCGTCAGCTTGCTCATCCCCGTTGCACCACTGTATTGCCCTCTGGGTCTATGTAGTATAGCAGTTAGAATAATCATTTGGGGGGGGTTACCTTGTCGGCTCCGGAAGTCCAACGCTCAAACCTCGAGGCCACCGACTTATATTAACGCACAGTCTGACTGTCCGTATTGAGTTGGTAAGTGTTAGTGTGTCATATGCAAAATTGCCACAGGGGATGAGGGACATGTCCTCTCCACCCAATATTCTTTAAAAAATATATATATTTAAATTTTACCCCCTTTTCTCCCCAATTTCGTGGTATCCAATTATTCGTAGTTACTATCTTGTCTCATTGCTACAACTCCCGTACGGGCTCGGGAGAGACGAAGGTCGAAAGCCATGAGTCCTCCGAAACCCAACCAAGCTGCACTGCTTCTTAACACAGCGCCATCCAACCCGGAAGCCAGCCGCTCCAATGTGTCGGAGGAAACACCGTGCACCTGGCAACCTTGGTTAGCGCGCACTGTGCCCGGCCCGCCACAGGAGTCGCTGGTGCGCGATGAGACAAGGATATCCCTCCCTAACCCGGACGACGCTAGGCCAATTGTGCGTCGCCCCACAGACCTCCCAGTCGCAGCCAGCTGCGACAGAGCCTGGGAGCGAACCCAGAGTCTTTGGTGGCACAGCTAGCGCTGCAATGCCCTAGACCACTGCGCCACCCAGGAGGCCGGTCCTCCCCCAATATTCTGAACAGGTTGATTGTAGAATAACAGGACAAATGCTAAATTCTTTCTCATCCTCATGGCAAAATGTGAATAGCATGAGATGAGCTATAAAACAGCACACTTCTCTCTACCCCATGGCAAATGTGTAGAACTGCAAAAAAAAAATGCTTTAAAACTGCAACATTTTCTCTCAGCCTCATGACAAAAGTGTGTAGAATAGCATTTATAAAACTGCTCTGCATTAGTCTGGCCCCGTTCAGACGCACTGAGCCTCCTCCGCTGTCTAGACAGACGCACTATATATTCGCACGCCTCCCGCTTCAGTACCAGTAAGTGAAATATGACTAATTTACAGTTTGAATGAAGACTCTCCCCTAACTCTCTCTTTCCAACAG
This sequence comes from Oncorhynchus gorbuscha, assembly GCF_021184085.1. Lineage (NCBI taxonomy): Eukaryota > Metazoa > Chordata > Actinopteri > Salmoniformes > Salmonidae > Oncorhynchus > Oncorhynchus gorbuscha. The sequence goes on along the minus strand of NC_060188.1, from coordinate 8,235,700 downwards.
GCATTCAGCCAGTCCTTAAAGGTGTGTTTTATCTCAACCTCCACCTGTAAACTAGGAAAACTTGATAGTCAATGTATGATCAACTTAGTAGATGACATCCTATGTAAATGTGCATCATCATTATAATAGTACTCAGTCTTCATCTTTTGTGTATTATTAATATTTTAAATACTTTCATTGGTGACTTATCCTTTCACTTATACTGTTTTCAAAGTACCCGTCAAGAGGGCATACATTCATGTCAAACTGTAGAACTGCAGGAACTTTCTTTTTATAGGTAAATATTCACAATTATAATAAATCTCAGTCTTGATCTTTTTTGACTTCTTAATATCTGCCTTGAAATACCTTAATTCATGATGGTGCTGACTTATCCTTCCAGTTGTACTGTTTTCAAAAAACCCTTCAAGAGAGGCATAATAAAGTAATGTCAAACTGTGCACAATTGCAGGAAATACCTTTTGAAATTTTCCCAAACATTCTGGGGAACAACTCCCAGATCCAACGTCTACTGTTTGTCCCCCCAAATATCTACCCACAATTTAATTTACATATACATTTTAGTAATTTAGTAGACGCTCTAATCCAAAGGGACTTACAGGAGGAATTAGGGATAGGTGCCTTGCTCAAGGGCACATTGGCAGATTTTTCACCTAGTTGGTTCGGTGATTCAAACCAGTGACCTTTCGGTTACTGGCCCCAACGCTCTTAACCTGCTGCCCTTGTAGTATATGGAGAAGTAGTGTATGCATTCTGTGTCTGCTCCTGGACAATGTATGTTTTCTGTACTCTTGTCCCAATGATATCTTCCACACTTTCTGTGGGGATTAATAACGTTGTATTGTACCGTACATCACTGTCCATACCTGGAAGTAGGAGCTAAAGGAAGCCAGTACGATACGGTGACAGGGGAACTCCTGCCCCCCACAGCACAGTGTCACATCACAGAAGGCATTGTTGAGACGCAGGCTGTTCAGGCCCTCCAGGACCTTGTTGGGGTGCCTGGCCTCAACAAACACATAGTCCTCACTGTCCAGCGAGGCCAGGGGAAAGCCAGAGTCCTCAAGGACAGGAGATGGGGGCAGGAAGAAGGTGGCGGATGTGTCCGAGATGTTCACAGCAATGATTTCGGCCATCATTTCACTTTAGTCAAGCCTGTAGGGGAGGAAGAGGCAGATCGACCGTAGCCTACAGTCTCTTTACCCAGCAGATCTGACCCACTTGCTTACAGCTGCACTAGGGTCAGACAGCATTCCTGTGTAGATTAAGAAACCGTGGACCTGGCGCAAGATTTGGCTCAGAAAACATACCAGGGATATGTAATCCAGGGATGAGAAATGTGCTGTACTATGAATTCTCCCATTATCCCAACTGTTACACTGACATCATGCTAGTTATGGGTAGTCACAGCAACCATTATGGAATGGCATGGCGCATTGAACAACAAAATGGCTGCTAGGTCTTCTGCTATCTAGCATGAGGACAAAAATGACACTTTTCCAGAAAAACTAGCAGTCGTTCAATCTTCTCAGTTTAACAGTTGGGATAATGGGAAAATTCGGAGTACAACGCATTTCTCATCCCCCCAGGTCAGCAGAAGACAAATCAAGCTCTGCACGGCAATGCCATTCGACTCCAAAATGTTGTAATAACATGAATAACAACTCCGTATAGCTCTGCATTGACATGACTGGTTGCGTTATGTCCAGTATAAACACAAACTCCCTTCCTTGACAACAACTATGCGAATTGCAAGAAGTATGAATGCCTCGACTTCTGCAGAGCCGCATCGGAGTAAATGCTGTGTATGACTGAGCATGCAGAGGCTTTAAAATCGACACAGGAATGCTGTCCAACCCTAGAGCAGCTTTAAGCAAGCCGGTCGAATCTGCTGGCTACAGTCTATTTTTCCCCAGTTTGCCTGTCAAGACTATTTTCAGTCCACTGGGGCAACAGTCTCCTCTCATATACTGACCTCTCCATAACAAATACAATAATACAACATTTAAAAAAGAGAAGGTTAGTGAGGGAATTCATAGCAGCATCACAAGTGTCTAGTACAATTTCAAGACCAGATAATTCCATTCCAGTTCACACAACATAATATTGTAGTAATTACATTTCACCCTTATGACAATTACACCATTTTTAACCAAAGCAATAATTTTGAGGACGCAAACTGATTCTTTCGATTGAAATAGTACATTGAAAATGAAATTAGAACACTACATATGCAATGAATGTGATTAAAACACTAACAAGCTAGTTTGTTATTGCCGAAGATTTCTGGAAAGCGCTCAGACTGACTGACACTGCTGACAACTGCTAAGTTAAATGATGATCGACATTTGCCTCCTAAAAATGCCATTTATTGCCCAAAAGCTAAGACTGCAGACCATGCACTTCTACCCTGACATTGTGATATGTTACATTACCTGATAAACATTGCCGCATCAATAGAACAATCCAAATTTGTCAGGTGTCGACCGAAAAATTGTTAAGAATCGTGACCACCAGACGCCATGTCTTCTTTTCTCTCTGTTTTACTTTCTCAGCAAAGTGAAACAGAGCTCATTATATCGCCCCCTGCTGTTTAGGTCCTCGAAGGTCCTTGCTTGGTTACACCCTAAAAGGTTGATCCATCATGTACCGGTTCAAAGTATAATGTAATAAAACACATTGTGTGTCACTGTATTATGTATCTCCTTTGAAGCTGTAAATCCACATATTATCACCAATAGCCATAATACCACTCCAGTGACTCATGGTTACATCAGAGATAGACTTTGTACATGTCAGTGGTGATCCTATGCAATGTATGATATGGTCAGATTTCATATATTGACCAACATCTACATACTGGCACACACACGACTGGTTGTAGTCACAGTTTAGATAAAAAACGACTATTCAGGTGGCCTTACAATAAAGTTTAACACGGAAAACAGTTTAGACTTAAGCGATACTTCATCATCATGACCATGACAAGTTGTCCACCAGACACAACCCATGTAGATAACTGGCTTGAACTTGTCTTCTCCCTCTCTCTGTGTCCTCTCCATTGAAGCCAGAATCAAAAGCTTTCCGTCTGAGCTGACTGCTGGTGCCTGGGACTCCTCCTCCCTTCAATGCCTGGTTGACTGGGTCAGAAGGATCTCCTGATCACGGCCTGCTGGGATTCCTTCTGTCTGCTTCTCTATCATATGAGCTGTGTGTCTAATAAACATTTAAGATACTTATTTTAATTGGCTGGCAACAAAGGCCACCAGGGCTCAGAGGTTTTCCTGGTTAGGTCACATGGTAAGGAGAAACTCATGGCACACTACAGTTTTGCATGGTATGTATCTACAGTGATTCAGAACTTTCAAGTGCCAAACAATCCAGTCAGAGAAAATGTATGCATGCAACTCACATGAAAGAATTGATCAACTGATTTAGAAACGTTATTTATTTTGGTTGTCATACGTTTTTTTTAAATCAATGTACAAATCACAAGGATTAAAATTCACATACAAAATGGCACAACTGAATTCATCACAATATCGTCTCCTTTCTATACATCATCAAAGGAGGGAACAAGAAAATCAAGATCAGAACAGTTTCCACTTAATAGGCTCTTACATTACATCATTACTCAAAAGGAGTTGTGTGCTTCTCAGAGACATGCCAAAAAGAGCATGCAGCTCAAATTATGTTTGAAATCTGACAGTGTTTCTTCCTTCTTTCTTCAGGAATCGGTATTGCAAGGTGGTGGTTGGTAGTGGTTGTGGTGGTGTTATTGCCACTCCATAAATCTAAATGACATTCCTGCTCAGTTCAACCATCGCTGATTATCTCGTCACAGTACCAGGCTTATCCAGCCCGTTGAACCCCTCATTGTTTTGGGTGAATCAATGGTAACTTTAGCCTGTGGCGGCTATAGCAAAGTAATGAAGAGCTGCAGTCACTCCTAGTCCAAGGTAAGAGAAAGATTAAACAATTTGTCTTTAAAGGATAGAAAACCAGGATATGTATTTCCACTTCAAACTCTCAACTTTGCATCAGTGTTCTTTTCATTCAAAAGTATTGTCACTCCAAATCCTCCTACTTGCATTCATCCTACTTTCTCCATTCAGCCATATTCAACCACCTCCAATATCAGAATTTCATCACAGGAAGCTGTCCTTGATGGCGCCAGGTTTCTCCAGTGCACTTTTCCGGCGAGCGGCAGCTTCCAGGATCTTCTTGCGGGGCCCCAGTTGGATGCGGATGCCCTTGAGGTCGTCGTCGGAACAGAGCATCAGCGCCTCCAGGTCCAGCTGTTCGCGGGTGAAGGCTGGGGAGAAGTCTGGCAGGGAGATGGATGAGAGGAAGGCATCCAGCGGGGAGGTCTCCTCATCCTGGTCGTCATCCAGGCCGATCTCCTCCTGGTTCCAGGGCAGGTCGTCGTCCTCCTCGTCCTCAACAAAGCCTGTGTCCTCCCCTTCTGTGTCGAACCCCTCCCTGCGGATGAGGAAGCCCAGGTTTTCATTGTTCCCACTGGGGAAGTCGTCGGACTCTATCCCCATCTCCATGGAGAAGTTCTTCCTGAAGACCATGTTCCCCAGGCCGGGCCGTTTGAAGATGGACTCCTTGGCTCCTGGGCCATCTCCTCCTTCGTCATCGTCATTAACGTCATCATCCGTGAATCTTCCCATCCCTCCGTCCTCTTCCTCATCGATCTCGTCCTGCTCGGAGAAAACGCCCATGAACTCAGGCTTCCCAGAGAGGGTGCCATTCTCCTGCTTGACGAAGATGACGTTCCCGTCTCTTCCCACCTTCTCCGTCGTTCCTTTATCCTTTTTCCCGAATATCCTCTGGAGGGTCCCCTTCGACCGGGCCGTAAGCGAGCCTGAGGTATCGGAGGCGATCAGCTTGGAAAACTGCTCGTTCACACTGTTGATGGTGCCCATCTTGGAGAACGACGGAGATGCCGTGCTGGCCTCTGACACTGACCCTTGGTACATCTTATCCATCTTGCTCTTGTGCCTTTTTTTGACCCTCTCACACAGCTTCACCCGCATTTCAGCCTCTTTGGTGGCCTCCTTCTTCAGCCTGGCCACTTTCTTGGCATTCTGGATGGTCTGCTGTGATGCGGCACTGTCCAGGAATCGCACGCAGTCCATGCGGTCGCCCGACGCTGCCACGTCCATAGCTGTGTGGAAGTCGTTGTCCTGGGAGAAGAGGTTGGCGCCAAAGTTGACCAGGAAGCTGAGGATGTGCATGTGACCATTGGTGGCGGCGTGGTGCAGCGGCGTGTTGCCCCAGATGTCGCTCCTGTTGGGGTCCCCTCTGAAAGAACACAGAAACATCTGTCAGTCAATCAACGAACCAATTAATCAACCAACCATTCATACATTTCTATGACACAAGATTAGATAAAATATGTTTTATCTCTGTGATTTGTGTTCAGCTTTGGCTCATCATTGTAGGTGTGAAAGGTATGCAGTTGGACAAGCTTTGTTCTAAGTAAAAAAGTCACTCCAGATGAGTACATGGACAAGGCTGCACTGAAGGAAAGCCTTTGTTCAACTGGAAAACTGACTTTGGTATGTTTGCTTTTAGATTATTCCACAGTTTTTCTGTGTGTATTTTTTTCTAAACACTGAAATGTCATTATTGACTCCCTGATTTGAAGTTATGGAATTCATCTTGATCATTTGTGTAATCATGGCTTTCTGGAATGATGGTGATGCTACCAGATTGTCTTTGTCCCTCTCCTCCACAGAGCAGTCTCAGGTACAGTAGGCCTACTCTACACCTTCACTGTGTGTGTGTGTGTGTTCATTTATTGACAGCTCCCAGTTTGAGGTTTCTTTCTCTTTTTACTCTCGGATCTGAACGGGTCTCTAGGATCCGAACCGGCACGTGTCTGTTTGGGTCTGTTTTTCCACAGGCCTTTTTCAGAACTGGTCCGACTGTCCTGGGTTCCATTCGGAAAGGGTATCTGTTTTTTTGTTTGATGAAACATTTCAGATCGGGTGGGAAAGCCACAGATCCAATGCGCAACTTTTTAGACCTGTGAAGACCTCTACCTCAAACCCGGTATCAATGCTGAGGATATGAGAGTGGAGTGGTTTTGACTGCCCCACCCAGGCTCTGCTGTTTAGCTTTACCAATACTGAAGAGGCAACTAAGGATCAGATGGTCTCCTACAGGGGAAGTACAGCGCTGTTTAAAGACTAACTGAAAAGATGCAACACCTTGAAACTGACCAGGGTACAAGGCAATGATGATGGGTTTTATCAAGTACTTTACTAAGACAAAGTCCAGGTATGATGATCTCCCCGTTGAAGTCTGTATTAAAGGTAAGGTTACATTTTCTGTCAAATGCAGTAACCTATACAGTCTACCTTATAACATGTATTCATTTTCTCAAAACCTCACTTCAGTATTTTAAATCCTGTATACCTTTGTGTCTGTAGCTGTTGGCTCCCAGCCAGTGATCTCAGTTGAGGAGCTGAGAAGGGTAGTCATTGTTCTGAGGTGTAAATCTAAAGGCTGGTATCCAGGACAGTGAGGGAACTAAGGGAACCAAATTGTATGGTTGGTATTCAGAGATATAAAGGAACACTGAGGGATTCTATTCTGCTAAACTAAAGGTCACTCAACAGGAGACAAACAGAAAATGATTTGATATGTATTGTTCAACAGAGCCCGCTCGATGAAGTGAGGAAGACAGAATTTCACATTCCTTGTCAGCTGTTCCGGTGTGTTAAGTACATATGTGAAGATGAAAATCATGAAGGGATATTTTGGGGGTGTTCTCTAGTGTTTCTCTTGCTGGTTGCTGTCACATTTGTTGAAATGAACAGACCAAGACGCAGCGTGCATAGAGTTCCACATGTTTATTCAAATGAAACTCAACAACAGCAACCGAGCCGTAACGACTGGCATGCTCACAGGCACTACACAAAAACAAGATCCCAAACTAAGGTGGGGAAAAAAGGCTGCCTAAGTATGAGCCCCAATCAGAGACAACGATAGACAGCTGCCTCTGATTGTGAACCATACCCGGCCAACAAAGAAATAGAAAAACTAGAATGCCCACACAAATCACACCCCGACCTAACCAAATAGAGAAATTAAAAGGCTCTCTAAGGTCAGGGCGGGACAGTTTCTTCTACTGTGGACTATCTGTGACCATCTGCCATCTAAAATATAAAGGATCAAGTTAAACAGCAGTGGGATGACCTCAGGAAAATTAAAACCTCACTAAGGAACTACTTCTAGTAGAAGATGAATGCATTTTAGCTCATGGTGAGCAAAGGGGTCTCATTCAAGAGAGGGATCGCATCAATGAAGACCTCAACTGTCAGCTGAAAAACCTAACTGAGGAGCAGGATCAGATCAAAGAAGCTGATTGTACTCATTAATCAGTTGTGAACAGAAAGGGGTAAAGATCTTGAAACCATTCAAAAATATTCAGTGAATGTGACTAGACCCTGATATGGCACATCACCGTCTCATTCTATCTGAGGATGGAAACAAGTGCAACATGGAAATATACATCAGACACTGCCAAGCAAGAGAGTTTTGATACTTTTCTCAGTGTCCTGAGAAGGGGGGGCTTTTCCTCTGGGATATTTTACTATGAGGTGCAGGTTAAGGGGAAGACTGAATTGGATTTTGGAGTGGCCAGAGAGCCCATGAACAGAAAGGGGATGAGAACACTGAGTCCTGAGGATGGATCCTGGATTTTGTGGCTGAGGAATGGGAATGAGTACATGATTCTCGCTAATCTTCCTGTCTCGCTCTCCCTGAGAGAGTAGCCCCAGAAGGTGGGGGTATTTGTGGATTATGAGAAGGGTCAGGTCTTCATCTACAATGTGGAGGCCAGGACTCATATCTACTCTTTCACCGGCTCCACCGTCACTGAGAAACGATATCCTATCTCCAGACCCTGTGGTAAAAATGGCAGCATAAAATATAAGACCTATGATCATCTCTCCTGTAGAAGATACTGACACTGACTGATTCTATAATGGATGTCACTGTCTGACCATTTGAACAAAGCAAGGCAAATTAACTGTTTTGAGAGTGATAACTTTTGCTTTTCAGTTTGAGTGACCTGTAATTTGTTTATCATTATATCTTTTGCATGGAGGTTTACAACTTCGGGAGAAATGTAAATCCAAACTGTATCAATCAATTAAATGTATTTATAAATCCCTTCTTACATCAGCTGATATCTCAAAGTGCTGTACAGAAACCCAGTCTAAAACCCCAAACATCAAGCAATGCAGATGTAGAAGCACAGTGGCTAGGAAAAACTCCCTAGAAAGGCCAGAACCTAGGAAGAAACCTAGAGAGGAACCAGGCTATGAGGGGTGGCCAGTCCTCTTCTGGCTGTGCCAGGTGGAGATTATAACAGAACATGGCCAAGATGTTCAAATGTTCATAGATGACGAGCAGGGTCAAATAACAATAATCACAGTGGTTGTCGAGGGTGCAACAGGTCAGCACCTCAGGATTAAATGTCAGTTGGCTTTGTAACAGTGAATAACGTGTTTTCTGTATTTTTAAGGTATATTGCAGATATTGTGAAAAACCTTTATCTACACAGTGTACAAAACATTATGAAGATCTTCCTAATCTTGAGTTGCACCCCATTTGCCCTTAAAACAGCCTCAATTCACCGGGCATGGACTCTACAAGGTGTCAAAATCGTTCCACATGGATGCTGGCCCATGTTGACTCCAATTCTTCCCACAGTTGTGTCTAGTTGGCTGGATGTCCTTTTGGTGGTGGACCATTCTTGATAAACACGGGAAACTATTGAGCGTGAAAAACCCAGCAGCATTGCAGTTCTTGCCACACATAAATTGGTGCACCTATAACCTACTATCATACCCTGTTGAAAGGCATTTAAATATTTTGTCTTGCCCATTCACCCTCTGAATGGCAAACATACACAATCCATGTCTCAATTGTCTCAAGGTATAAACATTCTTCTTCAACCTGTCCCCCCTCCTTCAGCTACACTGATTGAAGTGGATTTAAAAGGTGACATCAATACGGCATCATAACTTTCAGCTGGATTCACCTGGTCAGTCTATGTCATGGAAATAGCAGGTGCTCCTAATGTTTTGTACACTCAGTGTCTATAGACATGTATACATATTAACACATACAGTGGGGAGAACAAGTATTTGATACACTCCCGATTTTGCAGGTTTTCCTACTTACAAAGCATGTAGAGGTCTGTAATTTGTATCATATGTACACTTCAACTATGAGAGACGGGATCTAAAACAAAAATCCAGAAAATCACATTGTATGATTTTTAAGTAATTAAATTGCATTTTATATCATGACATAAGTATTTGATACATCAGAAATCAGAATTTTTTATTAAACAAAAAAATTGTACCACCTTTTTCTCCCCAATTTCGTGGTATCCAATTGTTAGTAGTTACTATCTGGTCTCATCGCTCCAACTCCCGTACGGGCTTGGGAGAGATGAAGATCGAAAGTCATGCGTCCTCCGAAAACACAACCCAACCAAGCCGCACTACTTCTTAACACAGCGCGCATCCAACCCGGAAGCCAGCCGCACCAATGTGTCGGAGGAAACACTGTGCACCTGCCAACCTTGGTTAGCGCGCACTGCACCAGGCCCGCCACAGGAGTCGCTGGTGTGCGATGAGACAAGGATATCCCTACCGGCCAAACCCTCCCTAACACGGACGACGCTAGGCCAATTGTGCGTCGTCCCACAGACCTCCCGGTCGCGGCTGGCTGCGACAGTGCCAACAGAGTCTCTGGTGGTACAGCTAGCGCTGCAGTGCAGTGCTCTAGACCACTGCGCTACCGGAGCAGAACTTAATATTTGGTACAGAAACCTTTGTTTGCAATTACAGAGATCATACGTTTCCTGTAGTTCTTGACCAGGTTTGCACACACTGCAGCAGGGATTTTGGCCCACTCCTCCATACAGACCTTCTCCAGATCCTTCAGGTTTCGGGGCTGTCACTGGGCAATAAGGGCTTTCAGCTCCCTCCAAAGATTTTCTATTGGGTTCAGGTCTGGAGACTGGCTAGGACCTTGAGATGCTTCTTACGGAGCCACTCCTTAGTTGCCCTGGCTGTGTGTTTTCAGGTCGTTGTCATGCTGGAAGACCCAGCCACGACCCATCTCCAATGCTCTTACTGAGGGAAGGAGGTTGTTGGCCAAGATCTCGCGATACATGGCCCCATCCATCCTCCCCTCAATATGGTGCAGTTGTCCTGTCCCCTTTGCAGAAAAGCATCCCCAAAGAATGATGTTTCCACAGTGGCGGGCCCTCAGGGCCAGCAAGGCCTTCTCTGCTGGCCTAAACATCATCAGAATATATATATTTTTAAATATATTTTCCCACATATATGTATTAAATTATTCCCCAGAGTAAGAGTTACACTCTTCATTTCATAGCGTTCCTCTTGGTTGCACTGCTTCCAGCCCCAGGTTGAGGTTTGGAGGGCTGGTCTTTATGTTAGATCTTTTATCCAATCATATTCAGCCATCATGTGTTGCCAGGGGTCTAAAATCTGCCCTCAGGCCTTCAGAATCAACAGTGTGGGCGCTTGTAGCTTAAAGTGAATGGAAATTAAAATTGAGTGTCAACCAATCAGCTTTGGAGTTGGCTATTGTACGCCTGCTGGCTGGCTCCAGTGTTACACAGGAGCCAGCTAGCAGGCGTAGTGCGTGCACATCTTTTGATTGGATTACCAATATTGAGAGGCAGGTCCTATATGGGAAGGTCTCAGAACTAGGAAACTGAAATTGATCAATTAATTAATTTGCGTACTACTAAGCTGTTTTTTCAACCCACAATGGCGGAAGGAGAAGATATCGATTTGGTCGAGGATATAATTATAACGCCATTCTCAAGACAAACTTTTCAAGAAAAGTTAGACATTGTCAGGAGAGGTAGATGCCGACGCTACAAAGCCTGTCACAGGCAGGAAAGGGGTTCGTTCGCCACTTTCAACTATGGGCGCTATCAATGACTCACAGGCTCTGAGAAGCACTGCAAACTGTACTGCTGGGAATGCCTATTATTTGCAAGTGATCGATTTGGTGTTTGGAGCCACACTGGTTTTGCAAACCTGAGTTGTCTAACCAAGGCAGCAACGAGACACCAAAGTACGGCTGGGCACTTACAAGCAATGGTGCTTTTGAAAACTTTTGGGGACACCCGAGTGGATCTACAGCTCAACGAACAAGAAAGCAGGGCAACGAAGCTGCACAATGAAAAGGTATTGTACTCTTCCCCTACAATTCTCTGAATAAAAATGTAAATTTCAAGGTGACGCAACACCTAGTTATACTGCGTTTCTGTCTACATGTATAGTGTCTAAAGCCATGGCATCATAATGATGGTAATAAGAGGTGGATTAATTCGGGTGGGACTGTGTAGGACTTCACTGAAGGCCCAGGCCCCAGAACCACGGCACGCTACTGTGTTTCCACCTCCATGCTTCACAGTTGGGATGGTGTTCTTGGGTTTGTACTCATCCTTCTTCTTCCTCCAAACACGGCAAAGGGAGTTTAGACCAAAAAGCTCTATTTTTGTCTCATCAGACTACATGACCTTCTCCCATTCCTCCTCTGGATCATCCAGATGGTCATTGCCAAACTTTAGACGGGCCTGGACATTCGCTGGCTTGAGCAGGGGGACCTTGCGTGCGCTGCAGGATTTTAATCCATGATGGCGTAGTGTGTTACTAATGGTTTTCTTTGAGACTGTGGTCCCAGCTCTCTTCGGGTCATTGACCAGGTCTTGCCGTGTAGTTCTGGGCTGATCCCTCACCTTCCTCATGATCACTGATGCCCCACGAGGTGAGATCTTGCATGGAGCCACAGACCGAGGGTAATTGACCGTCATCTTGAACTTTTTCCATTTTTTATATTTGCGCCAATAGTTGTTGCCTTCTCACCAAGCTGCTTGCCTATTTTCCTGTAGCCCATCCCAGCCTTGTGCAGGTCTACAATTCTATCCCTGATGTCTTGGCCATTGTGGAGAGGTTGGAGTCTGTTTGATTGAGTGTGTGGACAGGTGTCTTTTATACAGGTAACGAGTTCAAACAGGTGCAGTTAACACAGGTAATGAGTGGAGAACAGGAGGGCTTCTTAAAGAAAAACTAACAGGTCTGTGAGAGCTGGAATTCTTACGGGTTGGTAGGTGATCAAATACTTATGTCATGCAATAAAATGCAAATTAATTACTTAAAAATCATACAATGTGATTTTCTGGATGTTTGTTTTAGATTCCGTCTCTCACAGTTCAAGTGTACCTATAATAAAAATGACAGACCTCTACATGCTTTGTAAGTAGGAAAACCTGCAAAATCGGCAGTGTATCAAATACTTGTTCTCCCCACTGTATGTCCATATCAATCTGAATCTAACAATACAATATAATGAACAACACTTGAAAACTAAATAATGAGTCATTAACTGATGCTGTATAATAGCATTCCTATAATAAATGAATGAAAAAGGACTGTCACCAATGTTATCCTCATGAAGTACAAACCAACCCTTCCATATGGGTTAATTGGTAAGCCATTAAGAATGAAAGTCCTTTGTGCCATCACGACCTCTATAAAACTCCCGATTGCAGTATCTTAGCAACAGGTGATCATTAAACCGAGTTTGTTGCAGTACATCCTACTGCTAACGCCCAACATGGAAATACGAAGCTATGATCACAAAGGTATGATTGCCATCATTCCAATCATTTTATAAAAATACACTGAGTTCAATGTTATGAAAACTTCGTAATCCATTGATTGTGTGATTCAATTAAATAATCAAGCAATTGGTCGGTTGTCATCTTGACAGAAATAAATAAAAGAGATGAAAATCAGGTCTGTTTTTTTTCTTGCAGTATGAAAGCAGGGGAAAGCTGCTAGGGGAATGAAGGGCTCTATTGTTTGTCATTAATTACATGATTCCCCTTGGCTGATTACATATTTGGCTCTGCTTATGGGAAAATATGGTCTAAAAGGCTGTGGGGGGACAGTTTCAGAGTGGCATGCATGTCTAATGCACAAAAATAACATGGGTGAAATGTGACATGGACATACAGTACATTGTAGAATATAGTTAAAATCTCAGAGGCATTCAGTCACTATTTGAGGACGGTGGTTTAAGTTGATAGAGAAACCTGTGAGGTTGAAACCCATGTGACACAGCTAACTGCACCTCTCTCACCTATACATCCTTAATGAGGGTAGTCTCTAGTAGGTTTATGGGCATCAGGAATGAGGTGATGGGCATTCCTTCTATCACTTGAATTAACAATAAAGTCCACCTTTGCTCTTCGTTCAAGTATTTGTTTTGGAAACGAGCAGCAGTGCTGGGAATAGGATCAGCATTAGGCCACTTCCGGACTTTTATCCTCCAACTGCATCCCTCCCAACAAAACATGTCATCAATATTAAAGGAGATAAAATATTACAGTATTCGTTGGACTGGTTCTATAGGTTTTGTGACTATTTTGTAGGTTACTGGAAGATGCCTTTATTGTTGTGTTTTAGCAACTCATCAATGTAGATTTGAGATTGGAAATATCCGTTCTCATACCAGGAAGAATTCATCAAGGTAATGACGGTAATGGACAAGTACTAGGAAGAGGTCAAAAGGTAAACCATAACCTATTGCTTCTATCCCTCCTCCTCATGTCAGGCAGAGTTTCTGCTATTTTTTCATTGGATTAGAAGTTAATTGATCTAAACATACATAGGGTAAATTAAATTAAAAGAGGTCCAAATAAATTCTCATTCGAATAGTTTAGACTTAGTTAAATCAGTTAACTAATATGAGAAAAATCATTTCTGAATTAGTTTTCAATTGATTGGAATTGATTGTGATTGTAAAAACGTCACAATAGGTATATATTGCTAATATGACACTTAAAATATTTTGGGATTGTAGGTATGGGAAGGTAGGCCATGACTTCTGAATATCAATTGCACTCACCCTCGGCTACATATAAGTTGAAGGGCCTCGACGTGTCCATGAAAAGCAGCCCATAGCGTAGGCGTCATCCCGTCCTCGTCCGGAGAATTCAGGTCTTTCCTGGTAGCCTCTTTCAAGAGGTCCAGGTAGCCATCGATCGCTGCTTTGTGGTACCTAGACATGTTTTTACTCTGTGTTTAGAACGCTACACTGTGAAATTAAATAAAAAGGCACGTCTTTTAGCAGAAGAAATCTGGCATTTTGTTCTTCCTTTTCCAGCGCGTTGGAGCGCCACAATTGCGCATCAGAGATGTGAGTGGTTTGGTCAGAGCTCTGGGCGTCATCATATCGGTGGAACTCACTGCCATAAAACAAAAGCAAAGTCCATTTGGGATTTGTCATGCTGTCACATTGAGGAAATTCAAGAATCTACAATTGATATGCTGAGAGAAGTTATTAGGCTACTGTAGGCCTAGGTCACATGTTGCTAAATGATGGAATGGCAATGACAGAGACAATATATAGTCAAAATATTTTAAATGAATTGTGCATATATATTAGTAGGCTTTTATTCATAAAATGTCACGAGGTCATAAAACAGGACAGTGGCCATACCTGGCTAGGCGCGCTTTTGAACTCAAGCGCAAAAAGAAAGCCGCACTAATCTCAGGTGGCCTAAAGTACTCCATTCCAGTAGATGGCAGTATCGCCCTTTAGGGCGTTTCTGAACTCTGACTGACTGCACCACCACAATTAGTTATTAGGAAGCAGAAATCCCCACAACGAAATTTGACTTATTTATGGCACTGTCAGAGTACACAAAAGCCACTCAGCCACTCATCATGGAATGACAGCAGGTAAACGTACTCCACCACAACCAGTCTCACCGCAAGAAACTCAACCGCCGGTTGTTTGAACAAGGTGCTCTGCAGTCGTTGACCGTTTTGGCATTCGTACTAGATCGACGCTCTGCGGCCCTAAAGAATCGGAGATGTCCGACAATGGTGCCTCAGCGATCAACCTTCTGTCTTATGAGACACTGGTACACGCCGTGGCAGGTGCAGTGGTAAGGACATCTCAACGTAGTTTGCCTATGTATGAACAGTCCTCGAATAATAAAGACGATGCCAAAACGTTCGAATAACTACACTGAAATGTTACAACCGGTGCCTCTAGCTAGTTTGTTAGTTAGCATACTGTGTCAGATTGTATCAACTTGATTTTGTCGTGTAACAGGTTTAACTACCCGTCTATATTCTATATATCATAATGTATTTGCTTCTAGGGTAGCATGACGGCGATGTCCGTCTTCTTTCCTTTGGATACAGCGAGGATCAGACTTCAGGGTGAGTTGTAGAGTAATTGGCGGTACATACTGACTGCTGATAACCATCTTTGTTGTCAATGTGGCCGTACTTGTCTGCTATAACATTGGACTCTGCACCCAAGGGTCAGTGAGTTCACAAGGAAATGAGTGATGGATATATAGATGTGGAAACATTGACAAGAGAGACCTTACCATTGCATGAGCATACCAGAGCTGCAGACTACTTCCAATGTTACAATAATGTAAGAAAATGACAATCCCTTTTCTGCCTTCGTTTTCTGTTACAGTGGATGAGAATCGGAAGTCCAAATCGACTGCCATTCTCCTGGCTGAAATAGCAAAGGAGGAAGGCGTGTGAGTATTGTATGGAACTGTACACCTACTTTACTACAATTTATAATCCACCTTAGATTGCGTAAAATCAATTGACTGGAAAGGAAAGCTGGCCTCATACCACCGCATACAGGGCTTTCACTGGGCTGTTGTACCCATAGATCTAGAATAGAGTAGTAGAATGGCCATTCCTTTCAGTTCAAAGCAATGTCCATTCCACCCATTGTATTTCTATGACTACTTTTGTGTTGGGCCAGGAGTTTTCCCCAGTCAGATCACATGCACAGGAAAAACTCCTAGTCCTGGGTTCCCATGGCCCAATGACTGACTTTGTGGATTTCCCTGGTCTTTCTCCCTTCCCAGGTTGTCTCTGTACAGAGGCTGGTTCCCAGTCATCTCCAGTCTGTGCTGCTCCAACTTTGTCTACTTCTACACCTTCAACACGCTGAAGAAAGTCATGGTGGGTAATCAGGGCCGGTCCAGACCGGGAAAAGACCTTCTCATGGGCTTCATCTCAGGTAGGAGGACCGAACAGGGACCTTTTAGTGGTAATGGCTAAGTCACTATCAACCTACTGCCACCTATTTTGATGAACTCTAAGTCATTGATGTAGTTATATTAGGGAAGGGGAGTCTGAGAGGTGATTAACATAGATTCATTGAAGAAAGTAGATTTGGCCTCCATATTGAAATGTATTTAAATGTCTTTCTGTTGCCCAAGTTGTGTGTTTCTCCCCCAGGGTCAGTGAACGTGCTCCTTACCACGCCCATGTGGGTGGTCAACACCCGGCTCAAGCTGCAGGGGGCAAAGTTCAGGAACGAAGACCTCCAGCAGACCCACTACAGAGGCATCTTTGGTGTGTGTCTGTCTATTTGTGTTATTCACCGTCTCTTTTCAGTACTAATAAAATGTGACTTACTATCATCATACAATGTGTGTTTTCGATTGCAGATGCTTTCTCACAGATCATAGCCAGGGAGGGAGTGGGGACTCTTTGGAACGGTACACTGCCTTCTCTGGTGCTGGTCTTCAACCCTGCAGTCGTGTTCATGTTCTATGAAGCCATGAAGAGGAGAGCAGGCAGAGGAGGGAGGAAGGTGAGGGAAGGAGAGGAGGGAGCCAGCTGTGTCAGTCACGCTGAAGGTTTTTAAGCCTTTGTTTTGTTTTTGTCTGCTCCTAGATTACATCAGCAGAGATCTTTCTCATTGGCGCTGTGGCCAAGGCCATCGCTACCACGGCGACGTATCCCCTGCAGACCGTCCAGGCCATTCTAAGGGTAAATAAATACACATGCAAACCTATATCTCTAAATGCACACACCTGCTAACTGAACACTCATAGCAGTGTTTCCCCAACGTTACCCATCAAACTGTGTCTGATATCATGATTATGTACTGCTCAGTAAAATAAGTCTGTATTTCCTGTACTCACAGCTCATTTTGTTGATTAAATTACTGTCTTTCTATTCCCCCAGTTTGGGCAGCACAAAGCTGAGGGCAGGGGAGGTCTACTGGGCAGTCTCCGAAACATAGTCTACCTACTTATGGACAGAATCAAGTGAGTAGATCTCACACACACAATGGAACTCTTGCATCTCAACAGTCTGACTACTGGAATGTGGTGGGACACTTTCAGACCGTCTTGTGCCAATGAGTCTTGTGTTGATCCATCGACGTGTTCCCTCCCTGTCCTCTCCCCTGCAGGAGGCATGGTGTGCTGGGCTTATACAAAGGCCTGGAGGCCAAACTGCTCCAGACGGTACTAACGGCAGCCCTCATGTTTGTGGTGTATGAGAAGATCACAGCAGCCACCTTCAAGGTCATGGGCATCAACAAGAAACTGAAGCACTGAGGTGTGAGCTGGCCCTTAGACCTCAACCTGCACAGGCTATACAACAGTGGTCACCACCCACCCTGGTCCGGAGAGGAGCTCACAGGGTGTGCCGGGTTTTGTTCCTGCCCAGCAATGAAACCCCTGGTTCAACGTTCAGATTGACCTATAGATATTACCACGTATCTGGAACTTGATTCAGGTGTGTTTAGCACTGGGTTATGACAAAGCCTACACACCTGTCTCCAAGATGAGGGTTGGTGACCACTGGGCTACTGACTCCCCATCCCAACTTCCCTTTCCTCAATCCCAACATACACCTCAACCAGAGATGGTGTCTCTCCTCCTCTCTTTTCCCCTTACACTCAGAGGTTTATTCCACATACAGTATTCATATGTCTTCCCTACGCTGCCAATATGGCTGAATCTCTCTGGAAATGGTTGTACATGGTCTTATAGGAGGTGCCATAACTGTCTAGAATATGCATTCTGTGGCAATTGCATTATACCTGAATGAATGGCATTACAGTTGAAGCTTGTTATGCTTTCTCCACCACTATTACCCTGGAGTGCTGATAACAACTAGCAGTTTTACTAGCCAACTCCTTTTGGCTTAGATGTTGTCTTGCCAAATAGTTGTTTAGAAAGATGATGCCAAACAACTATTTGCTTAACAAGCTTGGACAATGCCCAAGCGAGTGAAGAGCAATATTCTCAAGAACTTTGAGGGCTTGAGTGAAGCATCAAGGTATTTGCAGACATGGCTATATTCTATTTAAATGTCTACATGTCACGGTGCTCCTTCAGCCCTGTGTTAAGACCACTGCAAACCCTTTCCGGAGAGATGTTACTGCTCTTGAAAAGTAGGTGTTGATTTCTCAACTGGCTGTGACAGTTTGGTGGCTACAGTTGAAGTTGGTAGTTTACATACACCTTAGCCAAATACATTTAAACTCACAATTCCTGACATTTAATCCTAGTAAAAATTCCCTGTATTAGGTCAGTTGGGATCACCACTTTATTTTAAGAATGTGAAATATCAGAATAGAGTGATTTTTATTTCAGCTTTTATTTATTTCATCACATTGCCAGTGGGTCCGAAGTTTACATACACTCAATTAGTATTTGGTAGCATTGCCTTTGTTTAACTTGGGTCAAACGTTTCGGGTAGCCTTCCACAAGCTTCCTACAATAAGTTGGGTGAATTTTGGCCCATTTGGCCTCCTTGCTCACACATTGCTTTTTCAGCTCTGCCCACAGATTTTCTGTAGGATTGAGGTCAGGGCTTTGATGGCCACTCCAACACCTTGACTTTGTTGCCCTTAAGCCATTTTGCCACAATTTTGGAAGTATGCCTGGGGTCATTGTCCATTTGGAAAACTTCCTGACTGATGTCTTGAGCTGTTGCTTCAATATATCCACATAATTATCCATCCTCATGATGCCATCTATTTTGTGAAGTGCACCAGTCCCTCCTGTAACAAAGCACCCCCACAACATGATGCTGCCACCCCTGTGCTTCATGGTTGGGATGGTGTTCTTTGGCTTGCAAGCATCCCCTTTCTCTTCCAAACATAACAATGGTCATTATGGCCAAACAGTTCTATTTTCGTTTCATCAGACCAGAGAACAATTCTCCACAAAATACGATCTTTGTCCCTATGTGCAGTTGCAAACCGTAGTCTGGCTTTTTTATGTCGGTTTTGGAGCAGTGGCTTCTGCCGTGCGGAGCAGACTTTCAGGTTAAGTCGATATATAGGACTCGTTTTTACTGTGGATATAAATACTTTTGTACCGGTTTCCTCCAGCATCTTCACAAGGTCCTTTGCTGCTGTTCTGGGATTGATTTTCACTTTTCGATTTGCACCAAAATACGTTCATCTCTAGGAGACAGAACGTGTCCCCTTCCTGAGCAGTATGACTGTTGCGTGGTCCCATGGTGTTTATAATTGTGTACTATTGTTTGTATAGATGAATCTGGTACCTTCGGGCATTTGGAAATTGCTCCCAAAGATGAACCAGACTTGTGGAGGTCTACAATTTCTTTCTGAGGTCTTGGCTGATTTCTTTTGATTTTCCCATGTCAAGCAAAGAGGCACTGAGTTTGAAGGTTGGCCTTGAAATACATCCACAGGTACACCTCCAATTGACTCAAATTATGTCAATTAGCCTATGAGAAGCTTCTAAAGCCATGACATTTTCTGGTATTTTCCAAGCTGTTTAAATGCACAGTCAACTTCGTGTATGTAAACTTCTGACCCACTGGAATTGTGATACAATCTGTCTGCAAACAATTGTTGGATAAATGACTTGTGTCATGCGCAAAGTAGATGTCCTAACCGACTTGCCAGAAATGTATGGAGTGCGTGAAACGAGTTTAATGACTCCAACCTAAGTGTATGTAAATTTCCGACTTCAACTGTATGTACTGAATAGCCTATGTTTGATCTGCTTGGCCATCTGCGGTACGCACTATTGGCACAGGACAGAAAACTTTGCTTCAATTACATACTAGGAGGGGATCCCATTTTTTACTGCTGAAATATTTACCTTTTATTGCCTTTTAATGAAGCCAGTCAACCATTTCTCAGTCTTATGATTTAATTCAGAATACAATAATGATTCTTCTAAATGCTTCTCTTATTTAAAACAAGTTTCCTCCAACCACCTAACAAGGAACAACTCTGGGCCCTAGTTATTATTAAAATACTGGTTTACCATAAGAGTTTAACCTAGAAGAATGTCTGCAAGACAAAAGGCTACTTGTATTTATTTAGGGTGTCATTATAAGATGAGTGTTATGTCGTGTTTCACACAACTGTAGCCAGGAATGTCTGTCTATAGAGAAATCGGATAAATACTTTTAAATATGTTTTACATTTAGATAAATAATCTTAATCTCTAGATTGGATCAACATTTTTCCAAGTTGAAAAGCATAGCATAGAAAATGTATACTATCTTGTCTACTTAACTTGCACAGAACATGAAGGGGTTTATATTCAAATCTAAACTAGTTAAATGAAAATGGGCCAACTAGAAGAATCAATACATGTACATTTGGCAGTGATAATTATAATTTCACTGCAGCATTTTGAAATCTATGTAATGTCATGCATTGTTGTCATTGTTCACTGGATTTCTTGAGCCTGTACTTTTTTATGCTAAGTGCCTCCAAACCTAGGAATTAGCGATGGTGGTGGACCAGATCTGTTGATAGCACTGTAAAGACGGATGACACACATCACATACTGACCGTGCTGATCAGTAGTCAAATCTATTATGTCTTAAAATCAGTAGTTCATTTACAACCCATAATCTGCTGCCTTGCTTAGCCTAGACAGTAGGCTGTGTATGTAGATCGGATGTTCAGAATGATATGACCAGTATGTGACCTGCTTAGCCTAGACAGTAGGCTATGTATGTAGATTGGATGTTCAGAATGATATGACCAGTATGTGACCTGCTTAGCCTAGACAGTAGGCTGTGTATGTAGATCGGATGTTCAGAATGATATGACCGGTATGTGACCTGCTTAGCCTAGACAGTAGGCTATGTATGTAGATCGGATGTTCAGAATGATATGACCAGTATGTGACCTGCTTAGCCTAGACAGTAGGCTATGTTCAGAATGATATGAACAGTATGTGATGTTCAGAATGATATGTAGATTGGATGTTCAGTATGTGACCTGCTTAGCCTAGACAGTAGACTATGTATGTAGATTGGATGTTCAGAATGATATGACCAGTATGTGACCTGCTTAGCCTAGACAGTAGGCTATGTATGTAGATTGGATGTTCAGAATGATATGACCAGTATGTGACCTGCTTAGCCTA
This sequence comes from Oncorhynchus gorbuscha, assembly GCF_021184085.1. Taxonomy (NCBI): domain Eukaryota; kingdom Metazoa; phylum Chordata; class Actinopteri; order Salmoniformes; family Salmonidae; genus Oncorhynchus; species Oncorhynchus gorbuscha. The sequence continues at coordinate 8,214,408 of NC_060188.1, read as the reverse complement.
GACAGTAGGCTGTGTATGTAGATCGGATGTTCAGAATGATATGACCAGTATGTGACCTGCTTAGCCTAGACAGTAGGCTGTGTATGTAGATTGGATGTTCAGAATGATATGACCAGTATGTGACCTGCTTAGCCTAGACAGTAGGCTGTGTATGTAGATTGGATGTTCAGAATGATATGACCAGTATGTGACCTAGCCTTAGCCTAGACAGTAGGCTGTGTATGTAGATTGGATGTTCAGAATGATATGACCAGTATGTGACCTGCTTAGCCTAGACAGTAGGCTGTGTATGTAGATTGGATGTTCAGAATGATATGACCAGTATGTGACCTGCTTAGCCTAGACAGTAGGCTATGTATGTAGATTGGATGTTCAGAATGATATGACCAGTATGTGACCTGCTTAGCCTAGACAGTAGGCTATGTATGTAGATTGGATGTTCAGAATGATATGACCAGTATGTGAACTGCTTAGCCTAGACAGTAGGCTATGTATGTAGATTGGATGTTCAGAATGATATGACCAGTATGTGAACTGCTTAGCCTAGACAGTAGACTATGTATGTAGATTGGATGTTCAGAATGATATGAACAGTATGTGACCTGCGCTAAGAAAGCGGACTGTCTTCCACAGCAATACATTATACAAGTTATAATAACTCTCTATTTTACATCTTTATTGCACCGAAATCCTGACTTACAGTGCATTCGGAAAGAATTCAGACCCCTGACGCTTTACACATTTTGTTACCTTTCAAAAATCTATTTAACTTGGCAAGTCAGTTAAGAACAAATTCTTATTTACCATGACGGCCTACCTCGGCCAAAACCGGAAGACGCTGGGCCAATTGTACGCCACCCTGTGGGACTCACAATCACGGCCGAATGTGATGCAGCCTGGATACGAACCAGGGACTGCAGTGACGCCTCTTGCACTGAGATGCAGTGCCTCAGACCGCTGAACCAGGGTCAGTAGTGACACCTCTAGCACTGAGATGCAGTGCCTCAGACCGCTGAACCAGGGTCAGTAGTGACACCTCTAGCACTGAGATGCAGTGCCTCAGACCGCTGAACCAGGGTCAGTAGTGACACCTCTAGCACTGAGATGCAGTGCCTCAGACTGCTGAACCAGGGTCAGTAGTGACACCTCTAGCACTGAGATGCAGTGCCTCAGACCGCTGAATCAGGGTCAGTAGTGACACCTCTAGCACTGAGATGCAGTGCCTCAGACCGCTGCGCCAATCAGGAGCCTTATTCTAAAATGTATTAATTTTGTCCCCCTCAACCTACACACAATACCCCATAATGTCAAAGCGAAAACAGGTTTTTAAAAGTTTCTGCAAATGTATTAAATTAAAACAACTTATTTACATAAGTATTCAGACCCTTTGCTATGAGACTCAGAATTGAGCTCAGGTGCATCCTGTTTCCATTGATCATCCTTGAGATGTTTCTACAACTTGATTGAAGTCCACCTGTGGTAAATTCAATTGATTGGACATGATTTGGAAAGGCACACATCTGTTTAAGGTCCCACAGTTGACATTGCGTGTCAGCAAAAACCAAGCCATCAGGTCAAAAGAATTGTCCATAGAGCATCGAGACAGGATTGTGTTGAGGCACAGATCTGGTGATGGGTACTAAAAAATGTCTGCAGCATTGAAGGTCCCCAAAAACACAGTGGCCTCCAACATTATTAAATGGAAAAAGTTTGGAACCACCAAGACTCTTCCTAGAGCTGGCTTTCTGGCCAAACTGAGCAATCGGGGGAGAAGGGCCTTGGTCAGGGAGGTGACCAAGAATCCGATGTTCACTCTGACAGATCTTCAGACTTCCTCTGTGGAGATGGTTGTCCTTCTGGAAGGTTCTCCCATCTCTGCAGCACTCCACCAGTCAGGCCTTTATGGTAGAGTGGCCAGATGGTAGCCACTCCTCAGTAAAAGGCACAGCCTGCTTGGAGTTTGCCAAAAGGGACCTGAAGGATTCTCGGACCATGAGAAACAAGATTCTCTGGTCTGATGAAACCAAGATGTGACACTTCGCATTCAGGCCAAAGAGTTCAGTCTGGAGGAAATCTGGCATCCCTACGGTGAAGCATGGTGGTGGCAGCATCACGCTGTGGGGATGTTTTTCAGTGGCAGGGACTGGGAGACTAGTCAGGATCAAAGGAAAGATGAACGGAGCAAAGTACAGAGAGATATTTTATGAAAACCTGCTCAGGACCTCAGTCTGGGTAGAAGGTTTACATTCCAACAGGACAATGACTATAAGCACACAGCCAAGACAATGCAGGAGTGGCTTTGAGACAAGTCTCTGAATGTCCTCGAGTGGCCCAGCCAGAGCCCGCATGAAGATCTCTGGAGAGACCTGAAAATAGCTGTGCAGCAACCCTCCCCATCCAACCTGACCGAGCTTGAGAGGATCTGCAGAGATGGGAGAAACTCCCTAAATACAGGTGTGCCAAGCTTGTAGCATCATACCCAAGAAGACTTGAGGCTGTAATCGCTGCCAAAGGCGCTTCAACAATGTACTGAGTAAAGGGTCTGAATACTTATGTAAATGTTTTTTTATTTTTATTAGTTATACATTTGCAAACATTTCTAAACCTGTTTTTGCTTTGTCATTGTGGGGTTGTGTGTGTAGCTTGGGGGGGGGGGGTTGAATCAATTTTAGAATAAGGCTGTAACAAACTGTGGAAAAATTCAAGGGGTCTGAGTCATTTCAGAATGCACTGTATGTGGTTATAACAGTCTATTTCCACTTCTGACTTGAGGAATGATTAAGGACGTACAGTAGGACATGACAAGATGTGCCTTGGAATTCATGGAGAACTCTGGGACTAGTATGCATCCTGCAGATTTTAAATGAATAATAATTCTGTAAATTGCATTGAAATAAATGAAAGCTATGACAGATTAACATCTTTACAGAGCAAATAGTGTTTTTTTAGTTAATTCCATTCAGCACAACTGCATTGTAGAATCAGACTTTTACCTGGGATGTTTTCTACCATCTGCAACATTGTCAATGCGTCATTCAATGAAGGTGTAATTTATTATAGGACAAAGGACAATGCATTCTGACACTGGACAGTTTCCATGAACACTTTGGTTAAAACTGCTTATGCAATATTGATGTTCTTAAGTTTTTTTTTTTTTTGTGGCATAATTTAATGAATGTACTTCAGAAAAGAACATGATAAGTGATTGATATGCCCATGGGGTTAATAATAAAAAGGTTTGATTGGGAAATTAAATCTTGTTATGGTACTATTGTTCGACAGTTTCAGAGCAGACACTTCAAACCGCAACTGTTACATTCAAATCACAGAATTTGTAATAAAAACAAATAAAAAAAATACAAATCAGAGATGAGCTGAAAAATGTAAATACTTCACATAAAAAGACACCACAAACCATTAGGAAAGATATGTCTTCTGTAAACCTGGACACCATTTGTGAGAAAGTCCCAAAAGCTGGTTTGTGAATGCTAAAGTCCATGCTGATCCACACTATATAACTCAGCCACTTTGGGAGGAAAATGGAAGTTGAATAAAATGACTTTCTTTATCGTCAAAAACCGACCCGTCAGAACCCGCCTACTCCTTCAGGGCGCTTGGTGTGTTTCTACTTCATTATCAAATAACAGGTTTCAGCATTAAAGTAATGCTTCAAGTCCATACTGGTATAAGGTGAAAACCTTGGCCTGTAAGCATAAAGCATATCAGAGTAGGAGTGCTGATCTAGGCTCCGTTTTGCCTACTAAATCAGAACGAATAGGATGAGGGACCTGATTCTAGATCAGCAGTCTTACTCTGAGCTGCTTTGTCAATACGGGCCATTGTCAGGTTTGTTCTGAATCAGGTCTGAGGTGGGTGGTGGTGTGTCTCACGACTGGTTGAACTGGTCATCTCCCTGACGTACCAGTCTGGTAGGAAGGAGTACTGAGAGTCTCTGTGGATGGAATAGGTGACGTCTCGGTGTGGATCCCATGAGAACAGGTGCACCACCCTGACAGAAATAAATAACATAGTTAACTAGAGTCAGAATGTTTCTAGGGAAGCTCTTGACTGTCTGCAATAGCAAGTTCTCTTAAGCTTTTTTTAATGGTAGCAGAAAGTAAAGGTTATGAGCACTGTAATAAAATAAGTACTTTAAAAAGAATCTTAACCATATCAAGCATCACCTTGGATCGTCTTCTGTGACCACACTCTTCACAAAGGACAGGAATTCACAGCAGAAGTTCATGCAGACAGTTGGCTTCCAGCAGTTGGTTTCATTCTGTATGAGAGAAGAGACAACCTCTTAGGACAAACAAGCACGCACATTGTTTTTAAACTCACAAAATAGGCATCCTATATTACACAGACCTATTGGGTTTCTGGTAGAAGACCTGTTAAAAATGTGTATGTTCTTTTTCAGAAGAAAATAAAACTGGAACCGTACCTTGATAAGCTGAGATATCTTGGAGATGTGGTAAGTCTCCACAGACACAACCACTCCGTCATGATCACGGAAACCAGCTACGATTCGCGGTACCCCAGGAAGAAAGGACTGGGCCCACCACTTTAGTAGTTTAAACCTGGAAGGAGAACATGCACAAGAGAAAACACACATTTTAACTCTCTTGGGAAAATATTCCAACTGAAGATGTGAGGAGCTAGCCTTGGTTCCAGTTTCATTCTGTGTATATTCATCAGCAAAATGTGTCTTTACCAGACAGTGACAAAAGAACTGGTTACTGGGCAATTCCATGGTAACGGAATTACGCTGAGACTCAGATTTTTCACTTTAAAATGTATGTCTAACAAAAAACATTTAAAAGTTTAACAAACCATACAACTCTATGCACAGAGACTACTTTTAACAATTTACACTGAGAATTTTACAAATACAGGAAGAACTGTGCAGATACAAAGTTTGGTAACGGAATAAAACTGAGAGATTTTACCATAATTCTGTTACATAACTTTGCACCTGCACAATTTTTCAAGTAAATGTTTTTTTTTATTGTGTAAATTGTTCAACATAGTCAGTGTGCATAGAGTTTTATGGATTGTTAAACTTTGAAATCAATGGCTTTTGCTTGGAATACAGTTTAAAGAAAAATATGAGTCTCAGTGAAATTCCGTTAACATGGAATTGCCCAACTGCAGATATCCAGAGATATAAGATATGCAGATGTGCAATCCGTCTCCATAATAGGGGGCAAGTGCAGAGTGTATCTGTGGATAGTTTACCTGTGGAAGTTGCTGCGTTGTTTGGGGGTGGAGATTTCCAGTGAGGTCTTCATCTCGATGTAGTTGGCTGGAGGAGACGGGGCCTTGGGGTCTTTGTCCCGACAGTCCACCTCGCCAGAGAACAGCAGTCTGTGCTCGGCTAGCCGGGTCTGGACTACAGTGCAGAAGGCCTCGTTGGTGTTTACAACCCCACCTGGATCTGGAAGACTCTGGGCGTCATCTGAAAGAAGTTTACATACATTTCAAAACAATCCAAGTCCTCCAACTACCATCTCAAGTATGAGAAATATTATGCATTTCTGGGTGTAGGCTTTTCAGGAACTGTACACCAATCTCAAGTGATACTGATATTAAACCATCAATAAAAACCATCAGCAATCAATCATCTGAAAGTCCACCACAACATGCAGTGGCTTGCGAAAGTATTCACCCCCTATTTTTACTATTTTGTTGCCTTATAACCTGGAATTAAAATGACTTTTTGGGGGGTTTGTATATCATTTGATTTACACAACATGCCTACCACTTGGGCATGCATAAATATTCACCCCCCCCCCCAAAGTCAATACTTTGTAGAGCCACCTTTTGCAGCAATTACAGCTGCAAGTCTCTTGGGGTATGTCTCTGTAAGCTTGGCACATCTAGCCACTGGGATTTTTGCCCATTCTTCAAGGCAAAACTGCTCCAGCTCCTTCATGAATGGGTTCCGCTGGTGTACAGCAATCTTTAAGTCATACCACAGAATCTCAATTGGATTGATGTCTGGGCTTTCAATAGGCCATTCTAATACATTTGAATGTTTCCCCTTAAACCACTCAAGTGTTGCTTCAGCAGTATTCTTAGGGTCATTGTCCTGCTGGAAGGTGAACCTCCGTTCCAGTCTGAAATCTCTTGAAGACTGAAACAGGTTTCCCTCAACAATTTCCCTGTATTTATTCATTCCTTCAACTCTGACCAGTTTCCCAGTCCCTGCCGATGAAAAACATCCCCACAGTGAAGCGTGGTGGCAGCATCATGGTGTTCTCGGGGTGATGAGAGGCGTTGGGTTTGCGCCAGACATCGCGTTTTCCTTGATGGCAAAAAAGCTACATTTTAGTCTCATCTGACCAGAGTACCTTCTTCCATATAATAATAATAATATATGCCATTTAGCAGACGCTTTTATCCAAAGCGACTTACAGTCATGTGTGCATACATTCTACGTATGGGTGGTCGCGGGAATCGAACCCACTACCCTGGCGTTACACGCGCCATGCTCTACCAACTGAGCTACAGAAGGACATATGTCTGGGGAGTCTCCCACATGCCTTTTGGTGAACACCAAACGTGTTGGCTTATATTTTTCTTAAGCAATCTATTTTTTCTGGCCACTTTTCCGTAAAGCCCAGCTCTGTGGAGTGTACGGCTTAAAGTGGTCCTATGGCCAGATACTCCAATCTCCGCTGTGGAGCTTTGCAGCTCCTTCAGGGTTATCTTTGGTCTCTTTGTTGCCTCTCTGATTAATGCCCTCCTTGCCTGGTCCGTGTGTTGTGTTTGGGTGGGCGGCCCTCTCTTGGTATATATCTTAATAGTATATATATATTTTAATGGTGCTCCATGCGATGTTCAAAGTTTTTGAACTTTTTTATAACCCAACCCTGATCTGTACTTCTCCACAACTTTGTCCCTGACCTGTTTGGCATGCTCCTTGGTCTTTATGGTGCCCCTTGCTTAGTGGTGTTGTAGACTCTGGGGCCCTTCAGAACAGGTGTATATATACTGAGATCATGCAACAGATAATGTGTCACTTAGATTGTACACAGGTGGACTTTATTTTACTAATAATGTAACTTCTGAAGGTAATTGGTTGCACCAGATCTTATTTAGGGGCTTCATAGCAAAGGAGGTGAATACATATGCACGCACCGCTTTTTTTCATTACAATTCATAATTTTTGACTATTTTGTGCATGTCCATTACATGAAATCCAAATAAAAATCCATTTAAATTACAGGTTGTAATGAAACAAAATAATGCCAAGGGGGAAAAATGCCAAGTGGGATGAATAATTTTGCAAGGTACTGTAACAACTCAGTGCGTACAGCAAAAGAGGAATACAATAAGCCATCCTCTACCTGCACAGGTGTACTGTTCAAATTTGTACCCCCAGTACATCATCTCCTCGTGTCTCTCGGTGCGGTTCTCCCGGTCCCGGCGTGCAGCCTCCGTCTCCACCTCACTGATGTACAGTGTCCCCCCCATCCTGGTCACAGCCAGCAGCCAGCCCTCCCGGGTCTCATAAGGCGTGGTCAACAGCTTGGTTAGGTGGCCGCGCCATGTCACAATGTCTACACCTAATGCACTGGTAGGAGAGGTTGATCAAAGAATACATGTCTGTCAGAACACACAGGTTAATATAGTCACAGTCATTCCTTGTGACTAGGAATCACAGAATTGACTGAGGATATTGTGTGTGTGTATATTGAATATTGTGTCCATCACAACTGATCCCATTCTGAAATGTTTAAGGCCTTGATGACTGACAATTAGTGGGCATATATCTGTATAACTAGACAGAAAGGTGTTGCTATTGATGAATAATGTATCAATCAAAATAACATCTCTTAAACTGACACTAGTGGTGCTTACCATGGGGAAGAAGAAGCAGCTGTGTCCTTCGACTGCAGCTTGGACCTGTTTGCCAGGATCCATCTGAGGATGTGGTCCAGTTTCTCCTTCACCCTGTCGTCCCTCTTGACGAAGCGGCCCCTGTACCCGTCCCTCAAGTCGAAGTTAGGACAACTCTTCTCCGGCTCCACGTAGTAACGCAGCTGCCGGGCATCATTGAAAAACCTGCGCTCAGAGTCCAGGGAGAAATGTCCCACCTCCACAGGCTGTTTGTATAAGGGGAAGTCTCTCTCGTACAGCTGTCGTTGTATGCTCAGGCTCTGGGTTGGGGGGCTAGATGGGGGTGTTGAAGGGCCAGCCGGGTGATGGTTCTGACCGGGTCTGAAGCGCTTGTGTTGGAAATGGCCTCTCCCACTGTCATCCATGTCTCTCTTGAATGTTGACTGGTGGTTGTCGTGGTGATTGGAGTTTGGATGTTGGGGTCTGTGGTGGGACTGGTGGCGTTGGTCCATGGTGATCTAGGAAGAGACAAATATATCTAGTTAATAATCATTCAAATTACAATCGAATAGTCAGTGTCTGACTCAATCTCTTCCAATCTTTCCTTTTTGTATACTACTCCTAATTAAAAGCCCAAAGCAGTCCAAATGTGACTTTCCTGTGTTTTTTTTAACATATTGCCACACTTTGAAGTGTGTGAAATTAAAAAATGATAATGCCCTTTTAGCTGTTTGAAAAGACTGCCTGAAATGTCAGTCTATTTAGGTGGGATGGAGTTTTAGCCTGCCTGGTGTAGATGAATTAATAGACAAATAAAAAAGGGAGTTCCAAACCTGGAGAAAAACAGACGAGGTTGGCTTAGATTGCTGACAGGAGGAAGGATGGCGGAAGCAGACACACTGATGTGGATTGGGAATCTAATGGCGGTAGAATCAAGGACAATTTGAATATTGTCCAAAATAATGGAAAATGGAGCAAGATAGGGCTGAGAATGACCCTTCTTATCTTGTAGGAGTGCGGTTTGTTAATGACGAGCAGCTGATCGGATTACTAATCTTGAAGAATCCATTTGATACAGTCAGGTCCATAAATATTTAGACATTGACCAAGGTATTATTGTTATTCTAGCTGTCTACCACAGCATATTGTAGTTGAAATTAAATAATGAATATGAGCTTTCATTTGAGGGTATTTACATCCAAAACGGGTGAACGGTGTTGGAATTACAACACTTTTTATATGTGCCCCCCCCCCTTTTTAAGGGACCAAAAGTAATTGGACAATTGGCTGCTTGGCTGTTCCATGGCCAGGTGTGTTTTCCCCTCATTAGTTAATTTACAAGTAAGCAGATAAAAGGTTTAGAGTTTATTTCTGGTGTGTCATTTGCATTTGGAATCTATTGCTGTTAACCCTCAATATGAAGTCCAAAGAGCTGTCACTGCCAGTGAAGCAAGCCATCCTTAGGCTGAAAAATCTAAACAAACCCATCAGAGAGATAGCAAAAACATTAGGTGTGGCCGAATCATCTATTTGGTACATTCTTTAAAAGAAAGAACGCACTGGTGAGCTCAGGAACACCAAAAGGCCAGAAAAACTATGGAAAACAACTGTGGTGGATAACAGAATAATTATTTCCCTGGTGAAGAAAACCCTTCACAACAGTTGGCCAGATCAAGAACACCCTCCAGCAGGTAGGCATATCTGTGTCAGAGTCAACAATCAAGAGAACACCAGAGTAAATACACGGTCTTCAAGATGTAAAACCATCTGGAAGACCAGATTAGAGTTTTCCAAACAACATCTAAAAAAGCCTGTACAGTTCTGGAACAACATCCTATGGACAGATGAGACAAAAATCAACTTGCACCAGAATGATGGCAAGAGAAGAGCATGGAGAAGGGAAGGAACTGCTCATGATTCGAAGCATACCACCTCATCTGTGAAGCATGGTGAATGCAGTGTTATGGCGTGGGCATGTATGGCTGCCAATGGAACTGGTTCCCCTGAATTTATTGATAATCTGACTGCTGACAAAAGCAGCAGGATGAATTCTGAAGTGTTTAGGGCTATATTATCTGCTCAGATTCGGCCAAATGCTTCAAAACCATTGGATGGTGCTTCACAGTGCAGATGGACAATGACCCAAAGCATACTGAATAAGCAACCCAATACTTTTTTAAGGCAAAGAAGTGGAATGTTCTGCAATGGCCAAGTCAATCACCTGACCTGATTCCAATTGAGCATGCATTTCACTTGCTGAAGGCAAAACGCCTCAAGAACAAGCAGCAACTGAAGATAGCTGCAGTAAAGGCCTGGCAGAGCATCACCAGGAAAGAAACCCAGCATCTGGTTATGTCTATGTGTTCCAGACTTCAGGCAGTCATTTGCAACCAAGTATTAAAACTCACAATTTAATTTATTATTGTTAGTTTGTCCAATTACTTTTGAGCCCCTAAAATGGGGGGGACCACCTACAAAGTGCTGTAATTCCTCCACCGTTCACCCGATTTGGATGTAAATACCCTCAAATTAAAGCTGAAAGTCTGCACTTTCAGGTCATCTTGATTGTTTCCTTTCAAATCCTTTGTGTTGGCATTGTGTGTTGCGTCTCACCCAAGTTGATAAGTTTGACATGTTGTGTGTGTCTCTTAGAACAGGGCACCCCTCAAGGGGGTAATATCTGGCGTCTCGTGGGAAGTCGATGCACGTCGGATGAATTGTGTGGTGAATGATGAAAAGGTGAAGAGTCTATTTGTTCTTTTGTGGAGTCTCTCCCTACTCAAGTGCAGTTGGGGTATATAAACTACAGAGTCAGAGTATTTATCCCAAGAACAATGCAGTCTGATCACTGTAAAGCTTTTGGACATGTTTCAAGTGTTTTCAGAAGGGAGAAGACGAGATGTTCAAGTTGTGTAAAAAATCATGTAATGTGTTTTAAAAGTGATGAAAATGTTGCAATTGTGGTAGGAACCATGAAGCAAGGTCATTGGAATGCCCGACAAGGAAGAAGGAGAATGAGGTGGCCAAAGTCAGGGCTGTCTAGAGCATTTCATATGCAGCAGCTGTTAAAATGGTTGAGTGTTCGAATGGTGCTCGTCGCCATGGTGGTGGATAGGCCTTCACTGCAGGTTGCAGCGGTTGACTTTCACCAGCAGGACCCAAATATTTAGAAGGTTAAGAAGGTGGACTTTGTGGCCTTTATAGCTATGGTGATTAATGGTAGTGCCAAGGTGGAGAGAAAGTCCAGGAAAATAGATATCATTGTGGATGCGGCGGAGCGGTTCCTGGGATTGAAACATTTCTCAGCGGAGGATGGAGTATTGTCACAAGCTGTACCACCCTCTCAGGCCCTAGAGCCTGTGAAGGGAGATATTGAGATTTGAAGGAAGGAAGTCAAATAAAATGTTATTAGTCACGAGCACCGAATTCAACCTTACAGTGAAATGCTTTCTTACAAGCCCCTAACCAACAATGCAGTTAAAAAATATGGATAAGAATAAGAAATAAGGCCTCCCGGGTGGTGCAGTGGTTAAGCGCGCTGTACTGCAGCGCCAGCTGTGCCACCAGAGACTCTGATGCAAATAGTCTGGGTAGGCATTTGATTAGTTGTTCAGGAGACTTATGGCTTGGGGGTGAAAGCTGTTTTGAAGCCTCTTAGACCTAGACTTGGCGCTCCGGTACCGCTTGCCCTGCAGTAGCAGAGAGAATAGTCAATGACTAGGGTGGCTGGAGTCTGACAATTTTTTGGGCCTTCCTTTGACACCGCCTGGTATAGAGGTCCTGGATGGCAGAAATCTTGGCCCCAGTGATGTACTGGGACATTCGCACTACACTCTGTAGTGCCTTGCGGTCGTAGGCAGAGCAGTTGCCATACCAGGCAGTGATGCAACCAGTCATGATGCTCTCGATGGTGCAGCAGTAGAACCTTTTGAGGATCTGATAACCCATGCCAAATCTTTTCAGCCTCCTGAGGGGGAATAGGTTTTGTCGTGCCCTCATCACGACTGTCTTGGTGTGCTTGGACCATGTTAGTTTGTTGGTGATGTGGTCACCAAGGAACTTGAAGCTCTCAACCTGCTCCACTACAGCCCCGTCAATGAGAATGAGGGCGTGCTTGCTCCTCCCTATAGGCTGTCTCGTTGTTGTCTGTGATCAGGCCTACCACCGTTGTGTCATCAGCAAACTTAATGATGGTGTTGGAGTCGTGTTTGGCCTGGCCAAGTTTTGTTTTGTTTTTGTCAATGTACTATTTTTATTTGGGTGGATTAAGTTAGTTTTCGATGTCATGTATGGTTTTGGTGTTTTCCTTGGTTTTTCAACCCATCCAGTTGGTGGCGGCAAAACAACTTTCGGTGTTCTAGTCTGCCATAAAACCCACAGAAGAAGAAGAAGTTCCAAACCTCTCTGCCAAGAGGTTGGTTTTCCCCTCCCCACTCCTAGCAACATTCTTGTTTGAGAAATTGCTCTTTGGTAATAAGCTATTTTAGTTTATTTTTTATTTGAATTCAAAACAATCCCTGTAATGTACTTGATTGTTACCCAAATGATTTGATAGACTTTTTTAAATAAAAAAAAATAAAAAAATAATGTCTGCATTGGACCTTTAACTGATCTGGAAGAACAGGATGGATAGATGGAGAGACAGAATGGGTCAATCACATTGCTTCTTCCTATTTATTAATGGAGACTGCAGTCTTTCTAGAAAATGTTTAGACATCGCTCTCCTTTGGGATGCAAACCACAGAAGTAGGCTGGCTAGCTAACTAGCATACAGTATGCAGCAATAACATAGACACCGGACCCAAACCTTCGGCTTCTGCCACTGCTGTCTCGTATGACTGGCTGAAAGCACGCGTAACTAAATTAGGTAGTTATGTGGACTAGATAGGTAATATCACTGTATTGGTTGTTACATAAATACTGTAATATGTTACATCAGACGTAATAACAGATAAAAAAAATAAAAAAATAGACTACCCTCCAGTCAATGTAACTTCAGCATTGCAAATGCATGGCTAGCGAGCTAGTTAGCTAGCTAACAGTAAATGCACAATGGTATTAACTTTAGTAGCAGTTTCCTTCAACACAATAAACTGCATGCATGATACATTATGTTATGCATGCTACTTTCTATGTTTTGATCAAGCAACGCAGATGCAACTCATTTTGCAAAATGTGAATTTACTCACCACCGTCTTATTAGCTAGCTAGCTAACGTTACTTCTGTTTTGCAGGATGTGTAACAGTTGATCCTGACGGATAGGTGGCGGTATGTTTCGGAGTCGGGTGCTGTCTTGTCATTCTGACATAATAATTTTGTCCGGTGTGTTTAAACGATTGGGAAATCTTGTTTGACCAAGAGTTGCTACAGAAATGCTTACTACTTTAAGCCAGGTATGGACATTCATTTTATTGCTAGTGAATATACTTATGGAAAACGAACCAATATTTCGTAATAGTACCGTTATTATAAAGTTTACCGTAGTAGACAAATGGCTAGAAGCTCGTTTATTTTAACGTTAGCATGCTGCTGTCTGTCTTCATAATAACAACTAGCTACTGTAGCTAGCCACTAACGTTAGCACTCCACAACGATTGTTAATGTTAATTGTTAATGTTTTCATGCCTCTCAGTTATGAACCGAAAACGGGCCCTTATATCAGACACGTTTAAAGTGAACAAACGAAGAGTTGGCAATGAGAAGCAGTTTGGAGCTGTCAAGAATGGAGAAGGTGCTTTTCCTCAAACTTAAATGTAGCTATCTAACTAAATGTGTCAGTGTTTGACTTGTTGTCCGTCTCCTTTCTTGTCCCTTTCTTTCCCCAGCGGGACCACTGGACGTCAAAGCCACCCTGCAGGACCTTATGACATTATTCCCACGCAAACTCTTCAATGACGCCCTTCCACAAATTGTCCTAAAACACCAACTCTACAGCATACACAATGATAGGACCCAAGTGGACAGGCAGCTTGTAAGCGCAATGAATATTGCTGGAGCAGTGTTCTTCAATCCGGGTGGTCTCAATCAAATGTGTTATTATTATTTTATTTTTTTTACCTTTATTTAACTAGGCAAGTCAGTTAAGAACAAATTCTTATTTACAATGACGGCCTACACCGGCCAAACCCGGATGACACTGTACTGGGCACTAACAAAAACCTCAACACTTTGTTGGTCTCCAGGACTGGGTTTGAAGAACACTACTAGTCCTGGAGAAATATTCAAATGTGTTGTCAATTTAGACCATTGCCTTGGTAGATCCATCTTCATTTTCATCATCTCTTTGTTAGAGTGACTTGAGGGAACAGGGGGAGCTGTTGATGTTCCAGCTGGGCTTTGACGCCGAGGCCTTTGGGTTGGTGTTCGCTGCAGACTACAAGGCTAAAGTCCTGGCTGGGGAGGAGGGGAGAGGGACACGGGGCACAGTGGATAAATTCCTGGAGAAAGTGCTGCCCTCCTGCAATGACCTGAGCTTCAATAAAGACAAAATGCTGAAGGAGTTTCTCTTCACAGACTCAGAGATAACGTACGATGGAAATTGCTTTTTTATTTATTAATCTTGGTCTCTTCATGTATTGAAAGTCTTTGTTTGAAGTCGCTCTGGATAAGAGCGTCTGCTAAATGACTTAAATGTAAATGTAAATGAATGCGTTTATGCTATAGCTTGTTTGCCAGACACAGATTAAGCCCAGTCCTGGGCTAAAAGGCTATGTCAATGGAGATTCTCTATTATACATGATTTTCAGTCCTGGTCTAGGCTTGATCTCTGTCCAAGAAACCGGCACTGTGTGTGAGATATATATTTTTTTATGTTTGAGAGGGTGGTCATCTATGCTGCATCTTATCCTTTTCATGTATCTGAAAGTCTCTGCTTGGATGCATTTGCTCCATTGTAAATGAGTCACTAATAACTTGTGCTATTTCCCACCCAGGCAACTGGTGAAGTCGGGGGTTCTGACTGTGAGGGACGCTGGCAGCTGGTGGCTCTCCATCCCCAACTCTGGCAGATTCACCAAGTACCTAATACAGGGTCAGCTACCAAACAAAGAAGTAATTAGCACTACTTTGCTAATGGAGTGTTGACTGTTTACTATCTTCCTCCCCCTGACCCAGGTCGTAAAGCTGTGCTGGGCATGGTTAAGAAGTCCAAATATAATGAAGTCTTAAAGGCAGAACTGGAGGAGAGGCAGACCAACTCACAGGTTAAATTCCAGATCAAGTACCACATCCATGACATCATTGGTGCAGAGCTAGTAGAATGGTGAGACTGGGTTTCATGTCAGTAGGACCAAGAGTTTTCCCTGAACATCATGACACTCTTACACACACCCACCACTTATGCTGCTGCCATATTGTTTCCTATTATGATCTGTCCTGCTACCAGTCACTTTCTCCTAATCTATGCCTACATGTACATATCTACCTCAACTAATCAGGTATCCCTGCACATTGTAAGTCTGGGACTGACCCTGTATACAGCTTACATGTTCCTTTTTTTTCTCCTGGCTTTTAACTTGTACTCTTTTGATGACTTAAATGTAAATGTAATATTGACTGAATACTGGGAAGGGCTTGCAAGTTAAGCATTTTACTGTACCTGTGCACGTGACAACTTGGAACTTGACTCCTGGGCGTAGCTATCAACTATTCTTGTCGACTGACGTATCTAATACAATTGGTCATGTTGTACCCACCTTACCAGCTCTTTTCTTTTTTTTAGTATACCCACAACTTCAGGAACATTGTTACGGTGTGTGGACTACTGAACTCAACTGACTGAATGGATACAACCTGTTTCATGGAAGAAACCCTTAAAGCAACTGAACATGACGAGAGGCCATGTTACACCAAATTAATCTGGTTAATCATTTGTTATTGCCTTGTTTTTCTGGATTTTTTTCCTGCCAAATAAGTAAACCCAAAGTGAAACCTTGTAGGTTGAAATGCCAATGGTGTAAAATAAAGCCTTGTCTGGTTTGTGAATCGTTTTATTAAAGGTTCATTTACATTACATTTAAGTCATTTAGCAGACGCTCTTATCCAGAGCGACTTACAAATTGGTGCATTCACCTTATGACATCCAGTGGGACAGTCACTTACAATAGTGCATCTAAAACTTAGGGGGGGTGGGGTGAGAGGGATTACTTAACCTATCCTAGGTATTCCTTAAAGAGGTGGGGTTTCAGGTGTCTCCGGAAGGTGGTGATTGACTCCGCTGTCCTGGCGTCGTGAGGGAGTTTGTTCCACCATTGGGGGGCCAGGGCAGCGAACAGTTTTGACTGGGCTGAGCGGGAGCTGTACTTCCTCAGTGGTAGGGAGGCGAGCAGGCCAGAGGTGGATGAACGCAGTGCCCTTGTTTGGGTGTAGGGCCTGATCAGAGCCTGGAGGTACTGAGGTGCCGTTCCCCTCACAGCTCCGTAGGCAAGCACCATGGTCTTGTAGCGGATGCGAGCTTCAACTGGAAGCCAGTGGAGAGAACGGAGGAGCGGGGTGACGTGAGAGAACTTGGGAAGGTTGAACACCAGACGGGCTGCGGCGTTCTGGATGAGTTGAAGGGGTTTAATGGCACAGGCAGGGAGCCCAGCCAACAGCGAGTTGCAGTAATCCAGACGGGAGATGACAAGTGCCTGGATTAGGACCTGCGCCGCTTCCTGTGTGAGGCAGGGTCGTACTCTGCGGATGTTGTAGAGCATGAACCTACAGGAACGGGCCACCGCCTTGATGTTAGTTGGTTCCTTGTTGACTGTCCTTGTTCACTTGTTTTAAGACAATTGCAACGTGTGGACCCTACAACCAGCTATACTTATGCTCGGAGTCCTCAAAGGAGGAAGTACAATAGCACGTCAGTCCTTAAGAAAAAGCTTAAACACTAATTGCAAAACTAAGTGCTGTAACTACTGTAAATATGAATTCCTCAATTGAGAAGCTAAGTACTGACATGAATACCTCAAATGTAAAGGCAAAGTAAATGCACACAGTAAGTTTAATTCAAATTTAATGGTTCTCAAAGTGACAAATTGCTTTATTCATAAAACCAAAGGGCCACAACATTGGCTCAGTTGGAGCGCAGCTTGATGCCTGAATAACAGTTACATCTTGTAGGTCATATGTAAATGCAAAAATATAAAATGTATCAGTATATGTAGCACATTTCATGCCATCTGCATTAATTACAAAAGGCTAGACTTATAGGAAAATTAAAGGTTTATTTGTAGTTGGTAAACAATATAGCGTTCATAGTTTGTTTAAAAATACAGTGAGTGATTAACTTCAGTGGAATTTTAAAAATACAAAAATGGCCAATTGAATTCAAATGATAACCAAAGATGAATATATACACACTACGTCGTTACTGACTAGCTTAGTTACCGTTACAACATTCCTCAGTCATTTAAATGCTCTCTCCTTTGTGGCTACTGTAAATCAAATGGGCTATTCACAAAAAAAATTAACCGAAGAAATCGCTGCATGAATGGTTTCTGATAAATGCCCAAAGACTAATATAAAAGATGCTTTTATCTCACATCGACACCCAAAACAGTCCTCACATCCAATCTTCTCATATAAAGTCGCAAGCTTTGTTTTTCTCAGGTAACGATTCAGTTCAGACAGTACAGGGAGGACACAGCAGGAGCGGGTGGGGGATACAACATTTTTGACTAACAGGTTCAACCGTGCAAGGAGGCACGCCAGCTCTCCCATTAAATACTGAAGGATCACGCTTTTTCCAATCGACAAAAAGCACTTGGCTAGACCAGTGTTTCCCAAACTCAGTCCTAGTCTAATTAGATTTATGGTACATTAAATTAGTAGTTGGAGGTGAAAATAAAATTGGTTATGCTATTAACTTGGCTAGTTCTGGATTTCCATGTTATAAAGAATGCCACCCCACAAATAGAATGCCATCTTAACCATGTAACCGTTAACTGCAATACATCATGCCAAATTATTAGCAGTACTGTTAAGGAGGTAAACCTAAAAAAATAGCAACAAGTTTAGTGTCTGTCTGCTGTACAGCTTCTAATATCTGCAGTGTGCAGTTTGGCAAATTCACACTCCACCCAAAACAACCTCTAAAGACTAAACAATATGGACTACGAGTAAGAGCAACAAATCAAAAACATTTCATCATCCTTCTCACAGAAGTTTAAATCCATTTTTAGAAGGCCTCTGGAATTTCTTACACTTCAGTGATGTCACCCATTCCTAAACCTATCTGTATGTTCAGTTTCTTTTAACAAAGGAACAGTTTGTCCCAGTGCTGTACTAGTAGAGACTAATATATTATATATAAAAGGAAAGATTCCGAAGTAAAATGCTTTTGTGTCTGCGTTGTCTGTCTCACTGCCCGGCGAGTGCCCACTTCCTGACACTTTCTGTCTGCGGGGTTCTAGAGCAGGGAGCACTTCCTTCTCCTCTTCTTGACGGGCGGGGGGCAGAGGACCGCCCGGATGGCCTCGTCAAACACAGTCTTCAGGCCGCGCTGGGTCAGGGCTGAGCACTCCAGGTACTTCACCGCACCTGAGCAACAGGAGAGAGAATGAGGAGACTGTTACTACTAAATGCATGGCTCTGAAGGGTGTGCATATGCAGTCCAAGCAGGAGAGAAGCCAGTTACTCTTCACTCACTCTCTTTGAGACATCACTTTCTAAAGCCTTACTCGGAGAGCATGACTACATCCTAAGTAATGCATGAGTCTAACCACTTTCTCCTGGTTGAGAAGGATATCTGCATTCAAAGCATGAATTGTCCCTAACAGTAAACGCACTCCCTAAACCTGCATTCATTGTCACTGATAGACACTGAACACATACCGATCTCTTTGGCCATGGCCAGGCCCTGGGGGTAGGTGATAGGGGTGAGCTTCTTCTCCCTGAGCTTCTCAATGGTGTCCTTATCGTCCCTCAGATCCAACTTGGTGCCCACAAGGATGATGGGCGTGTTGGGGCAGTGGTGCCTGACCTCTGGGTACCACTATGAAGAGAGACCACATCGGGCATGTCACTTTCATAGGGTTCCCATTCAATTTGTCATTACAGTTTCCACGACTTTTCAAAAGGTTGATCAATATAACCAGTAAAAATCAGTTTAATCTTATGAAGAATCAATATGGACTGTCTTTTCCTAAATGCAGCTCTGAAAAATAGAGCTAGACAATATAAATGTGTTTGAACTGAACATCATGTGCTGTAGACAAGCTCCTTGCATTGAATTCTTAAGAGCTATGATGAGTTGCTTCAAACAGGGCACCCACCTTGGCACGGACGTTTTCAAACGAGGCAGGACTCACGAGGGAGAAACAGATAAGGAACACATCCTGGAGAGGGAGAGAGAGGGGGGAGGGGAATAATCTCAGTCAGTACCTGTGATAATCACTTCCGTAATCACAGTGTTCCTTACATACAAAGGTGTGTGTTTCCTTATATCTAAAACATCTTTATTATTACCCACAGAGACGAGGACTATGCTATTTTTGACAGAATGTCCTGAAAGTACACAAAGGATTCATTTCAAACAAAACAATAGTAAGGAAGTTTCAGCTGTTCCCATGGCAATGCATGTCTGGTCTGTCAATCTTACAGTCTGTGGGTAGGAGAGGGGGCGGAGTCTGTCGTAGTCCTCCTGTCCTGCTGTATCCCAAAGGCCCAGGTTGACTGGTTTTCCATCCACCATCACATTGGCAGAGTAGTTGTCAAACCTGTAGGGATCAGTCAACCGCTATGAGTTTGGGTATAGGCTAATAATCAACTGCAGACAACAAAGGAGAGAGAAGTGTATCCTATTTAACTTGATGTGAAAACCTAAAGTGCCTAGCTGTATGTATCAGACTAACTATAAATCATATTTCTAGAAGGGAATAGAAGAACATCTATAGATCAACAGGTGAAACAATAAAGCATCTCCCCACCTCTTTTGGTAGAAAGCTGAAGGATGGCCCTGGAGAAATGTAACCATTTCAATTCAGACTAACCTATAGATGCAAGGACTGACCATCCAAGATATCAAAATGATAGACCAATTTAGACCTGTGACACCAAGTTAGGGCAATTAATTATCAGGTAGAACAGAAACCAGCAGGCACCAAACCTCATGGGGTAAGAGTTGAATACCCATTCAGTGTTGGTTTACATTTACAATAATTACAAACATTGGAGTTAAACAAATATACATTTTGGGTTCTGCTGGGGTATGACAGTTAAACTAAGGTCATGGGGCATTTATCAGTTATATTCTTTAAGAATGAATGGGTCTCTCTCATTCATTTAAAAGTCCAAAAATGGAAGTAGCAGCTGCAGATTTCCCCTTTAACATTATTATTTGAATGTTTTACAGTACTCCCTCTTATGAAGAACTGGTTCAAACTGGTGAAAAACTCTTGGCAAATCTGACCAGTGACCATCAATAATAGAAAACCTGGTCACTTATCTAAACCAGTTTATGTCACTGATACAGATCAACATAACAAGTTAGTGCCAGGTCAGATAAGACCTAAAAACCCTTCTGGTAATTTATGTTGCTGTGTTTTCCCCAAGTATTTCTTCCCCTAAGGGAGCGCACACACCCCAACGAATGTCGATCTGTCGGCCATCTGCCGTTTGTTTGGCGGGGGGGACAACCCCGCCAGTGAACGTCTGACTGACAACATTTTCATGTGATTCTACATGTACAATTGGTTACGTCTGGCACTCTGTTTAGAGATGCTAAGTACTCTTGGCAGGCAAACGCTACCAGTATGATGCTAAGGCCCCCAGGTTAGCATGATTAGCATCCCAAGCTGCCAACAAACATTTTCCCACCAAATCCAATTGAAATCTTATTTGCAAGTTTAGGTGGGGGCAAAAGATAGCTATGTAGAGATTCCCTCCCTACCTAGCCTGAATAATGGTTGTGGAGACTGAGACAAGGGGAGAATTAGAGGGGTGTGGTGCTGGGGGTGTCTGGCTTCAGGCGGTTCCCAGGCCAGACCTCCCAACCGGGGGCTGTAGAGGTACTCACACTGTGGGGATGTACTCTCCAGGGAAGGCGTTGGTCGTGTAGCTGATCAGCAGACATGTCTTACCCACAGCTCTGGAAGAGGAGAAAATAAAAGGCACATGTCAATGTTATGAAACAAATCTTAGGTGTGCATGCCATATGCCAATTTTATAGCATGATGTCGATCCTCTGAAAGAACCATGCTTAAGACATGGCTATGGTCTATTATAGAGGGCATTGAGGTCCCTACCAAACTTGAATCTGGGTGGATGGACAACACACACTTCAAAATCTACCTTGAATGATTGAATGCCCTGCAGCCAGGAACTCAGACTTGGTTCAAATGAGTAAGGTTGAGATTAGGCCTAGCCTCAGCCAAGATGTCTGATGCCATGCTCTACACGTTAATACATTGATGATCACACATTGATGATTAGAGGTCGACCGATTAATCGGAATGGCCGATTATTTAGGGCCGATTTCAAGTTTTCATTTAAAAAAATCAGAAATCTGTATATATTTTTTACACCTTTATTTAATCAGGCAAGTCAGAACACATTCATATTTTCAATGACGGCCCAGGAACGGTGGGTTAACTGCCTTGTTCATGGGCAGAACGACAGATTCAGGGATTCAATCTTGCAACCTTACGGTTAATTAGTCCAACGCTCTAACCACCTGCCTCACAAGGTGCCTGCCTGTTACGTGAATGCAGTAAGAAGCCAGGGGAAGTTGCTAGCTAGCATTAAACTTAATCAATCATAATCACTAGTTACTACACATGGTTGATGATATTACTAGTTTATCTAGCGTGTCCTGCGTTGCATATAATCGATGCAGTGCACATTCGCGAAAAAGGACTGCCGTTGCTCCAACGTGTACCTAACCATAAGCACCAATGCCTTTCTTAAAATCAATACACAGAAGTATATATTTTTAAACCTGCATATTTAGCCAGTTTTAAAAATCAGCCGATTAAACAGCATCTGCTTTTTTAAATCCTCCAATAAATCGGTATCGGTGTTGAAAAATCATAATCGGCCGACCTCTATTGATGATCACACATTTCACACCAACTCAAGTCCGTAACTCTTTGAAATGTGGCCAAGTTACTATTTCAAAAGATAAAAAGCTAGCCGACGAATGGGAGTGGACAGTTATATTACCTCCTTTAATCAAAGAATAGAACAGTTCAGCCGTGGTTCCATCTATGACATGTGGGCTTTAGTTTCTCCTGCTGCCTACAATATCCACCACACCCAGCCCAGAGGGTACATACTCTGTTGTGTACACCCTCCCCTCCCCCCTACACATTATGAGGAGTGCCCAAACAGATCAGAGTTTTTCTGATACGGTCATCCAAAAGTGCACAGTTATTTGAATGGCTAAATACCAGCCAGGCGAGGAACAGGTTTGACCAGCACCACTAGGGTTACTAAAATATGTTACCAAGTTTGTTGCCTATTTGTTGGGTAATACCTACCTACCAACCACTAGCAAAGGGTTTGTATCTACCTGGTTAGCAAACAGAGGTTGGTGAAGTGCAGTGAGTCACCACGTCTTATTACCAGGCTCACACCTCTGGTTTGACCTGAGGCCATTTAACTTGGTTGGGAACGGCAAACATCAAGGAGTTATACAGTCTAGATGAAATACTCCCTATGATCCAGACATTAATATTCATATATAGAGTGAGTCAGTCCATCTGTAATGGTCTGGGATAGTTGAATGCATTCAGTGGGTAAGTGACTAGGTATCCCCTTTCCCTCTATACTTCACACCTGGAAAAATGTTTCTATGGAAACATTAGCTTGCTGGCAAAGATGAACTGTTTTCACAATTTAGATTCAATAAAATAACCAAGTAAACAATGACAGAAATAAACTGGAGACAAGGTTTACTTGAGCCCCAAAAATACAAAAGCTTAAAATACAGCTTGCCAAGTACCTCAACTCCTCCATTAAGTTGAGTGCAGTTTTGAAAGGAACATCCGAATCAATACTTCAAAAATATACATTTGTAAACCCTTACATGTATCTATGTTTGTCCTCTGTTGCGTGGCTTTATTTGTTTGCTTTAAGCCCTACATTTTAATAAAATGTTCATCAAATACAATCGCTGACTGTTTCCATGATGATTCAATTGGCACAAGCGCATTTGCGCGGAGTTGCCATCATACAGCAACAGGGAAACAGTCGGTGGTTGTATTTTATTAGCGTTTTATTAAAAAGTATGATTTCAGCAAACAAATGGCCTGCAACAACAGAGGACAAACACAGGTACACGGTAAGTGTTTAATCATTTACATTTTTAAATATCGACTTATAGTTACTAGTGATGGGGAAAATCGATAGTTACATATCGCAATATAATTTTTGGGCAACATTATAGCCGTATTTTACTCCAAGTACCGACTTGTAAAAAAAACAAAATAATAAATTGGTAGCGGAGTTGGGATACTTGGCTAGAATATAGACATGTTTCAGCATCGGAATGTACACAGCTATGGCAGAGCAGTGATTTAATTCATTAAGTTTACACACCCACTTAATTTAGTCACATTGATGGGGACTAAAACCAGCTGATTCACAAATAACAATTGTGAGAATAAGCATGTATTTGCTTGCGTAATGTTGGATTGTAATTGAACTTGTTAGTTTGGTAGTTACCTAGCCTTTAGCTAACTTTTCACCTAGCTAACTACCGTTAGCTAGCAAGTTAACACAGCTATATTATTTATTTATTGACATTCACACCAAATATAGATAGTTACTTAGCTATAATGGTACATCGTGTATTTTTAGTTAGTAAACGTTCATAAACTTACCCGTCCCCAACCACGACACACTTTATGGCCTGCATTGTTCCGGACCGTACTACCAGACTGGTCCAGATGCGTCGCAAGTCCTTTTTACTAGGCTTGGGTGCTAGCTTAGTTACCCACTATTTTGTCTTAAATAGTTCAAACTTGAAATGTCTGTAGTTATTTGGTCAAAGTAAGACTGATTGACAAGGTTAATGTGTGTCTTTTCGAAAGTGTCCGATATTTCCGGAAAAAATATATATTTTTTGAAGTGATCTTGCTACATTCCCATACTTTCTCAACTGGAAATTATGGAGCAAACAGCTGCTACCACCCATTGAGGGAAAAAACAGAGCTGCGTTTTTACGTCGCAATACGGTGCGGAACTATCCGTTCACCGGGTCACTTCCGGTTGCTTTAGACGCCCACGCACGGATTTAAATCACTGATGTGCAGTAGTTTAATTATAAAACAAAAGACAGTACATTGTGAAAAACGAAAGAAGCATGAAATTAAGAAAAGGGATATGAACTTGTATCTTTCACACAACATACGTCCAATTATTAATAAGTAAGTTAGCCGTTTGAAAACGTGTACCAAAATACACTTTTGAGAAGCTGTAGCTCAGTTGGTAGAGCATGACGCTTGTAACGCCAGGGTAGTGGGTTCGATCCCCGGGACCACCCATACGTAGAATGTATGCACACATGACTGTAAGTCGCTTTGGATAAAAGCGTCTGCTAAATGGCATATATTATATTATTATTATTATATTATATATTATTATATTATTATTATATATTTAGAAGTGTGAACAACTTTCAGTTTTCAGGTAGCGTGGAGTTAACAGAAGATAATATGCTGACATCGTGATGTTGATATACGGTATGGTATGCAAAGGTATCTGGTATACATAGTAACCAGAACAGTATACGAGAGACTAGTTTATCCAAATGATTATATTCTCCAAAAGAATAACAAGAGTATTTACGGACACCATAGACAGTTACACCATGATGACGTTGCCGGATATCATTTGCATTGCAACTTCCGTGAGTCACACTAATGTTCCGTTTGACCAAAACTGGAAAAGAATGGTGGATTTTTCAGTTGGGGTGGGGTACCTCGTCAAAAGACGAAAATATTAATGTTAAAAACTCCAGACAACGATTGCAGTATGCACTGTTGTATCTTCTTAACTTGTAAATAAGATTCCGGTGGTAAATAACAATCTCCGTTGTAGACATTGTTTTATGGCGGGTCTGTCTTATTTAGTGTTCCGTTTTTCGGGGTCCGCTGGTCGGACTTATGGGGTGTTTTCTAAAGGATTGACGAGGACTTTGTTGATATTTTTTGATCTCGCGTGGCGACTGCGAATCAGATTCCCATACCTCTACCTCATCGCTTCGATGATGTTCAATGTGCGATTACAGGTAAACATATTCCCGGCTAACCTTGCACCTAAACGGTGCATACAGTTAGCTAAAGCGAACATTTTATCTTCACAGATTGACTGAGCTATTTTAGCTACTAGCTAACGTTCGTTAACGCGACAGCTAAATAAAAAATTAAGGTAATTTGCTAGTTTGCTAGCTAATCTAAGAAGCCACAGCATAAGGTTTGGCAATGCAAATCAAGTTTGAAGTACAGTATCGCGTCCATAAAGGAGGCAGATTTAGACAGCCACTGCCCACTTTGACACGTCATGCTTTGTTGAATGTCATTTCTTGTTTTCATACCTTTACAATATGTCAGATTTCCCATTTTTAGCTAACTGTCTTTGTATTTTCCTATTTGCAGGTCCATATTGAGATTCACTGAGTGTGTTACAACTGCCACAATTGAGGACCCAACACCCCTGACTGCTCATTAGTGGGCATCTTCAGTCAGAACTTCCCAAAGAGACCCTGCAGACCTCACACAATCAACAATGTGGAAGAGGGCACTAGTATCAGGGGCCAGTGTGACAATGTGCAATGTTACACGACCGTTGTCTCAGCCACCCCTTGTCATAGGAACCCAGTGCCTTTGCATGGGAAGGACACCATGATGATGTCATTAACATTGGCCACCGGGGTGTGCAGAGATCTGTGAGGTTGTACTGGGATATATCCCTCACAGCCACTCGCCACCAGAGATTGTTGAGCTACCCATCTGGTCAGAGGAGACATAGGAAAGGATGACCAGTGGAATTCGACACTGCCTTTTTGTCGCAGACCACAAGGAGGACTGAGAAACAAAAATTACAATGACAACAACGGAATGAATGTTTTTGGAACCTTTCTTATTTCTTCTTCCTCTTAGAGTTCTGTTTGATGTGTTCATCAGTGCTCATCTGTAGTTGTCTCCGAAGGAAAACTGGAAACTTGTCATAGTTCCCCTCATAATGAAACACAAGTATCCACTAGCTTGCATCTCCACCGCATGACATAAACCAGTGCATGTTTTCTATTTTCAGTGGTTTGGGCATTTTTTTTGAGCGGTTTTGGAAAAGTTTGTTTGCCAATGGAACGATGGTGCAGTGAGTTGGAAAGTGGAAGAGGATACATTTCAGTGTAGGTCAGCAGGCCTATTGTTACAACCTTTCAGTGTAGCTCAGCAGGCCTATTGTTACAACCTTTCAGTGTAGCTCAGCAGGCCTACTGTTACAACCTTTCAGTGTAGCTCAGCAGGCCTACTGTTACAACCTTTCAGTGTAGCTCAGCAGGGCTACTGTTACAACCTTTCAGTGTAGCTCAGCAGGGCTATTGTTACAACCTTTCAATGTAGCTCAGCAGGGCTACTGTTACAACCTTTCAGTGTAGCTCAGCAGGGCTACTGTTACAACCTTTCAGTGTAGCTCAGCAGGGCTATTGTTACAACCTTTCAATGTAGCTCAGCAGGGCTACTGTTACAACCTTTCAGTGTAGCTCAGCAGGGCTACTGTTACAACCTTTCAGTGTAGCTCAGCAGGGCTACTGTTACAACCTTTCAGTGTGGGTACGGTCACCTTTCAGTTATAGAAATGGCAAGGTGCTTGTTGTGTAATGTGCATCCTTAGTGTCACTTCTTCTCACTGATTTGGAATGGAATGTTGCAGTGTAGGTGTCAGACAAACAGGAAGGATCCAGGAAAGGAATGACTGCATGACACACAAACACACACTTGTCAACCACTTCTCTATTGGTCAATGGAGCTAACGAGGTGGCATTTTAGATTTTAAATAAATGGTTTATGATTTTGAGGTATGCATTCATCCTTATTTCTCAGTAAAGTGTTTGTGGGTTTTGTCAATTCTCGAGTCACTGTATTAAAAGGGCAAGGAATTTAATATGGTTGTACCTCCTTGGAAACAATAAATTATTAAACAATCAACTATTTCTGTCATTTTATATTCTATGAAATTACTTTTAGGTTATAATCTTCATCATCTTGGATTCATACACAAACCTCTACCCTTCTACACCCTCATGGTAATGTTTATTTCAGTGGGTAAGATCTATAGTAAGGATTTTTGTGTTAAATCTGTTATTTAACCCGTATATTTTATCCAATCCATTATTAGAGAGTGTCCAGAGGGCATAGCAGAGATACCATTTCAAAGAACAGTGTGACTATTGAGGTCATTCATTCATCCTCTCAAAATGGATTACATAGCCCACAGATGATTTACAATGTGGATCAATTCATTTAATTAAAAGTGGATTTCAGACAATTTAATTACAGTCAATTCAACATATCCCCTTATGGATGGAGCAGGACATTGTCTGCAATCAAGATGATCCATTGGTCCATTGAGCTGTTAAAGATTGTCTTAGAAACATATTGTAAGGGAGTGAACATTATATAAGGGTTACATGGAGAAAATCAGACCTCTGAAATGAAAATGGTTCGCCCTTCCTTCAGCAAAACATAAGAACAAGTGACCCCCTATACCTAAAATGAGCATTTAAATAAAGTGAATAGCAGAGAACATGCCATTTACCCTCACTTCTTGGACAGACCAGAACATTAGATATGCAGTTTTAGAAACTGTTCTTCATCCTGTAAACATTATATGGCAACTCAGGAATGTTGACAGCAAGAGTAAGGGTGGAAAGATCTCCTTTATTGTAAAAACATGAATCTTTCATCCTATTTGCAGGACCAATAAAAAATGTCCTTTTATAAAATAATGTACATATTAGCAGAATTGTTTTAATACCGTGCAAATTCCCCAAATCACAGGCTGAGAATGGATAGAGAGAGAGAGAGAGAGAGAGAGAGGCCTATGTGTTCATCTTAACATATTTCTCCCTATTTGCAAATAATAAAATCTGAGACGTCATTAGGAATCTGAGCATATTACTTTCAAAACTTTCCACCCCAGACAGAGTAGACCTGTTACTGATGCAGAAAAAATGTAAGCTGCTGGCTAGGGTTTCCCTAAAATCTGTCTGGGTTTAAACATATTCTATTGTACAGAAAGTGAATAGCTTAATCAATTGATAGTGACAGAATTCAAGTAAAAAAATGTGTCTCCTCAGCTATATAAGGTTGTAGCTCAGCATCTGAATGTCAAAGAAATGAAACAATAATATCCCCATATGCATGGGAGTCTTTCCTTGGTATTTTACAGCTTGTTTCTAGCATAAAGCATTGCGGACCAAATCACTGTTATAGATATATAATCGCATCCATTTTATTTTCTTCCAAATCTTAAGCAAACAAGAGGTAGGTCTGTGATTTTTGCCATTTTCTTTCATAAGAATAGGCCTATGGTAAACCCTCTCATACCTCTTCATTTCGAGTCTCGGTTTTAACTTAATAGCTTATGGATATAGCAGCCTATAGCCTAATTTTGTCTGTCAAACAGGAAGCCTACCTCTTATTTCTTAAATAGGTAGAAATAGGCTCCAACACAAAGCCCTGTTGTTGTTAGTAAAATGAAGTCCAATTAAAATGAAGATGTTGAAATTAATTATGCCTACTCAAATTTGCCTACTTTCAGCCCCATGAGCTGTCCATTTTAGATTGCTTGTGCCGTAGCTGCAGCTTCAAGTTTCAGCACCAGTTACTCAAATCTGTCTTATTGTGAGGTCAATAACGCTGATAAATAGGCCTACACAATGGGAAAGAAACATATTGTTTTAAATCAAATCAATTATAGTAGTAGCAAGCTATCAAAGTTGACCTCCGGTCCTCCTTCTCATCGTCACGCTCACCTTCTCGAACTGAACAGAAAATAAACTATAGGCTAGTCCACACTCTAGATAGTGAGTGTTTTGGACTATGTGTAACCGATGTGAAATGGCTAGCTAGTTAGCGGTGGTGCGTGCTAATAGCGTTTCAATCGGTGACGTCACTCGCTCTGAGACCTTGAAGTAGTGGTTCCCCTTGCTCTGCAAGGGCTGCGGCTTTTGTGGGGCAATGGGTAGCGATGCTTCGTGGGTGACTGTTGTTGATGTTTGCAGAGGGTCCCTGGTTCAAGCCCGGGGCGAGGGAACGGAAGCCATACTATTACATAGGCCTAATCAAAACTTATTTTCGGAAGAAGCCTTTGATGCTCCTCCTGAACAGCACAGCCATTGGTTAGGCAGCACACAAAAAAGTGTTTGATCAGCAAGAGCAGACCAGGGCTCAGGGTTGGAATATCCATTGCAGTGTGTAATGCTGCCTAGTTTTATTTACACCACCCCAGCAGCTATCATAGGAATATAACTTTTCTCTGTGCTTCTCCAAGCATGCACTAGGTAGCCTATAACCTGTGGATCATTTGATTGAGACCACACTAAATAGCCTATAGGCACACTTGATATTGCACACCCAGTGGAGAATCAGAGATGAGGGGCGGCATCAGGCACACAGCGATATATCGCCTGATAAACAACTCATTATAAAACACTGAGAAATATTGACATTTCATCAATGAAAAATTACATGACCCTCCCCTGGACTAGATTTAAAAAAACGTAACCCTCCCCTTGACTGAAATTGGAAAAGCATGACCCTCCTCCATTTTCCTCCAGGTACCCATTATGTAAATGTGGATCCTTTCCTAATGGAACAATAATACAGTATTAAATATGCATAACAGAATATGGTTTGAATATTCATAATGGCGGTTGTCCTATAGCTCACCAAGAGCTAATAATTTTTGAGAATTGTTGGGTAATACATCCTTTATAGGATTATTGTTGGGTAGTACATCCTTTATATGAGAATTTTTGGGTATTACATCCTTTATAGGAGAATTGTTGGGTAGTACATCCTTTATAGGAGAATTGTTGGGTAGTACATCCTTTATAGGAGAATTGTTGGGTAGTACATCCTTTATAGGAGAATTGTTGGGTAGTACATACTTTATAGGAGAATTGTTGGGTAGTGTATCCTTCTGTCTTGACTTAGCTGATGTTCTATGTTTGTCCACACGGTGGCAGCAACTCCTCACTGCTAGTTTACCACCTTCCCAACTCTTGCTGAAAGCACATCATTCATGACCCCTAGACCTAGTATAAATGGAAAATATAGAAGTGAGACAAAATAAGTAATTTGCTTTTTGGTCAATAGTAATGTCTATCACTGGTGACTTAGTCTTACCATCATTTTAGCAGCGAACAGCTCTCTGATTCTCCTCTCTTCTCATCTCAGATACAATCTCCCCAAAACTCTTTAACTAGATGTACTTGTAATGTAAAAGTGTCAATGTGCAGTGAAACAAAAATTATGCTGTAAGCCCACCAACAGCCCTACTTTACACTAGCTGATTAAACTCAACTCCACGATTTACGAGTGATGACGAATGTTGGTGGACTGGACCTCTTTCCTTTGCTATGGCTTGCACTCTGGATTTGTAGATCTGCAAAATGCTGTGTCCCCGGACGAAAACTTCAGACCGAGTATTTCAATGGCAGGCACATGTAAAAACCATAAGGTTGCCAAGGCAACTACATTATAATTCTCCATGTGGCAACCCCGAGCACTCCACCTCCTCTTTGGAAAAGAACATGGTTTCATTTATCTTGGGATTTGCCACATGAAAATATTTGAATAATAGGGTTAACATAAAGGACTGACAGAAACAGAATGAGAGAGAGAGTGAGTGGATCCAGCTGATCCTAACTCTTATAGGCCACTTTCTATTTTGCCCTGTTTATCAATCAACTGACTGTCTTTCTTGATGTATTCTCTCTGGTATGCAATCTGATTTCACCTCAGGTTATGGATGTGTCACTGCAACCTTAAAGGTCATCAATGATGTCACCATTGCCCTTAATTCTAAGCAATGTTGTGCTGCTATTTTTTATTGACTTGGCCAAAGCTTTTGATACAGTAGACAATTCCATTCTTGTGGGCCAGATATGGAGTATTGGTGTCTCTGAGGGATCTTTGGCCTGGTTTGTTAACTACCTCTCTCAAAGAGTGCAGTGTATTAAGTCAGAAAATCTGCTGTCTCAGCCACTGCCTGTCACCAAGGTAGTACCCCAAGGCTCGATCCTAGGCCCCACGCTCTTCTCAATTTACATCAGCAACATAGCTCAGGCAGTAGGAAGCTCTCTCATTCATTTATATGCAGATGATACAGTCTTATACTCAGCTGGCCCCTCCCTGGAGTGTCCCAACAAGCTTTCTCTGCCCTTAAAGTTGTTCTGAACACCTCCAAAACAAAGATCATGTGGTTTGGTAAGAAGAATGCCTCTCTCCCCACAGGTGTGATTACTACCTCTGAGGGTTTAGAGCTTGAGGTAGTCACCTCATACAAGTACTTGGCAGTATGGCTAGACAGTACACTGTCCTTCTCTCAGCACATATCAAAGCTGCAGGCTAAGGTTGAATCTAGACTTGGTTTCCTCTATCGTAATCGCTGCTCTTTCACCCCAGCTGCCAAACTAACCCTGATTCAGACGACCATCCTTCCCATACTAGATTACAGAGACGTAATTTATAGATTGACAGGTAAGGGTGCTCTCGAGCAGCTAGATGTTCTTTACCATTCAGCCATCAGATTTGCCACCAATGCTCCTTATAGGACACATCACTGCACTCTATACTCCTCTGTAAACTGGTTATCTCTGTATACCCGTCGCAAGACCCACTGGTTGATGCTTATTTATAAAACCCTCTTAGGCCTCACTCCCCCCTATCTGAGATATCTACTGTAGCCCTCATCCTCCACATACAACACCCGTTCTGCCAGTCACATTCTGTTAAAGGTACCCAATGTAAACACATCCCTGGGTCACTCCTCTTTTTAATTTGCTGCAGCTAGCGACTGGAACGAGCTGCAACAAACACTCAAACTGGACAGTTTAATCTCTAAATTCAAAGACTCAGTCATTGATACTCTTACTGAGAGTTGTGGCTGCTTTGTGTGATGTATTGTTGTCTCTACCTTCTTGCCTTTGGGCTGTTGTCTGTGCCCAATAATGTTTGCACCATGTTTTGTGCTGCTACCATGTTGTGTTTCTAACATGTTGTTATCATGTTGTATTGCTACCATGCTGTGTTGTCATGCTATGTTGTTGTCTTAGGTCTCTCTTTATGTAGTGTTGTGGTGTCTCTCTTGTCGTGATGTGTGTTTTATCCTATATTTGTATTTTTAATCCCTCTGTCCCCGCAGGAGGCCTTTTGCCCTTTGGTAGTGTAACACAGCCAGGAGTGGTGGGTGCAGAGTCAAGGTCAGAGAGCAGAGGATAGAGGGGGAAACCAAACTTTATTACGGTATCCAAAAGTAAGGCCAAAAACAACAGGCCAAAAACAAATATGTCCAACCCAAAACTGGGCACCAAACAGTCAGTGAACATAACACACAACCAACCTAGACTAACAGAGAACAAGCCTGCACAAAAGCAGGCGGGCCTAACAGGCTTAAATAGTCCTGAACCAAAACTCAAACAAGAAACAGGTGCAACCAAGTGGCAGCTAGTAGACCAGCTAGATGACCGCCGAGCGCCGCCCGAACAGGCAGGGGAGCCGGATGTCGTGACAGGTGGGCCGTCATTGTAAATAAGATTTTTTTCTTAACTGACTTGCCTAGTTAAATTAAGGTTAAATTTAAAAAATGTAAAATAAATAAGTAGATTTATCTTTTCCCTCAAATACAGTCAACCACCATTTGTATACAGGCTACACTCAAAAATATGGAGGATGCAACATGAAGATAGAGGCTAAATAGACTGGCTTCTATTTTTATTTATTTTATTTAACTAAGCAAGTCCTATAGCAACCAGGCAAGTCCTATGTGTTCTATAGCAACAAGGATGTGAGCTTTAGGCTACTTCTGTGTGATTTGGCCTGATAATGATGTGTGTGTGTATCTGAGTGAGAATTCTGCTACAGAGGGGTGTGTGTGTGTTTGTTCATACATGGTCACACAGGTGCATAGTCTGTGTGCATTGGGGCGTGTGCGTTCCTGCATGTGTATTTGAGTGTGTCCATATGCTGCTTTCCATGTGTTTAGTACAGGGTGATAATGAACTTTGTTTGGATATGATAATGATGTATTTTTATGTGTACTGTAAACTTGCTGTAGGTGTAGACTGTAGGTGTAGACTGTAGGTGTAGACTGTAGGTGTGGTGCATCCGGAAAGTATTCAGACCCCTTGACTTTTTCCACATCGTTACGTTACAGCCTGATTCTAAAATAGATTTAAAAATTTTTTTTTAATGTCCACATCAATCTACACACAATACCCCATAATGACAATGCGAACGCAGGTTTTTATACATTTTTGCAAATGTCTTAAAAATAAAAAACAGAAATGATTTATT
This sequence comes from Oncorhynchus gorbuscha, assembly GCF_021184085.1. Classification (NCBI taxonomy): domain Eukaryota; kingdom Metazoa; phylum Chordata; class Actinopteri; order Salmoniformes; family Salmonidae; genus Oncorhynchus; species Oncorhynchus gorbuscha. The sequence goes on along the minus strand of NC_060188.1, from coordinate 8,181,054 downwards.
TACGTAAGTATTGAGACCCTTTGTGAAGGGAAGGGGGGCAATCTAATAATAGGATGCCTCTGTCTTTAAGAGGTCAGAAACATGTATAGCTCTGAACTGTATTTCCTCACATCAGAATCTGACATTGTTGTTGGTTTACTTAACAAAACACCTCAAATATGCCAGTTTCTTGCAGGGACACTACTACATCATCAACAAGAGTGGCAGTCACTCACTCACTCACTCTCATGTGCATTTGTAAAGGATACAGTCCTACATTACTATTCCAAGTTCACCATGCATGGAAAACGGATTAGCCATTCTAAATGTAATCAAACATGAATCCAGTTCATGTCATCTCAAATGCATTAGTAAAAAACTGTGATTGCACATGATCCTTCTGGATTGGATGTTGAGAATTGACAATAATGATATGAGTATGAGATCACTGATGTTGTTTGAGGCAGTAGAATGAATGTACTGCTGGCTGCGTTCAGCAGAGCAGGCCACAGCATTGTGGAAATATAAATATTATGTAGAGCAACCATGTAGATTAGAATGAGCAGTCTCTATTCATGACATTTCTATCTTAAATGCTCCACAACGGACTGAACATGCCCGTGTGTTGGCACCAAGGCTGGTTACAGGATAATGGGTCCACTTGATGGTTAAGCAAACAATACCAGCTTTTTTTGCATGTACACTTGTTCATGCAAAGTGTGCAAAGTATGAAAAAGGATGAGAACAGGTGATAGGTACTTTGCATGTAACCTGACCTCACAACTGAATTAAAGTTGTGTGTGAGTTTGTGTGTGTGTGTGAGTTTGTGTGTGTGTGTGTGTGTGTGAGAGGGAGGGAGGGAGATTGGTGATGTTATCTCTACTCCTGCCAACATGTTGGGATTATCACGTGTTTCATCATGCGTGTGTGTGTTTCTGTTTCTATAGTCCCTAAATTGAAGTGTTGAATGATGCAATATTGTCAAAGGTAATATAGCTGTCAATAATGACACAGTTGATTTATTAGTAGTACACATAATTTGACTGTGACAAACACTGTAAATGTTTGGCTCACTCAGAAGTCTACTAATGAAAAACTGCACAAACATTCAATGTTGCAGCTCTTTGGCTTTTGTTCCAACATACCCCCACAACATAGTTAATCTAAATGTGTTTGTATACCTATCACACTATTGTTTCATATGATATTAATATCCTTTTTCCCTTAGTCAAATACTCAGAGCTGATTCCCCTTGAGGTACTTTCCTAATTAGAACTGATATGGTTTAGATGGCAAAGATTGGCTGATTTTTGACACACAGCATGTGAAGAGAACCAACAACGAAATAGATAGATAGATAGATTGATAGATAGATAGATTGTCCAAATAAAACTAATTAAATCAGACTGATCATCTGAATCAATATCTATCTGTCAAAACTTTGTGCTCATGAACACATTCAGCGGGTAGGACTGGTAGACAGCTGCATTCTGCATTACGAGAAGATAAATATTAAGAGGAAATTCCAGAGGTGTTTGGAGGCTGTCGTTGACACCTACTTTACAGTAGTTACATAACCAATGAGAGGAACCTGGTTTACTTACTGACACGTTTCTGGTTCCTGGACACGGTGCTGTCTTTGTATACCTCCAGACCAACCAGACCCAGACAGAGTCACAACAGAGACCATGGGACTCATTTGGGCCCTTCAATTTCACAGATGAGATCCAAACTTCAGGCAGATCTGATGTCCGTGGCTGAAAAAGAAGTGGAAAGAGATTGGAGTCGGATAACAACAACACATGAAGAGGAAGTCCTGCCACACAGAACTTCCTGTGGCCTCTGTTAAGCCACTTTCCCCCCTGCCCCCCCTTGGACTCCTTTCTGTCTTGCTACCCATGGACTGACCCCTTTCACCCCCCACAAGGAAGGAAGTATCTGTCACCCTATCCCCCTGCCCCCCTTGGACTCCTTTCTGTCTTGCTACCCATGGACTGACCCCTTTCACCCCCACAAGGAAGGAAGTATCTGTCACCCTATCCCCCTGCCCCCCTTGGACTCCTTTCTGTCTTGCTACCCATGGACTGACCCCTTTCACCCCCACAAGGAAGGAAGTATCTGTCACCCTATCCCCCTGCCCCCCTTGGACTCCTTTCTGTCTTGCTACCCATGGACTGACCCCTTTCACCCCCCACAAGGAAGGAAGTATCTGTCACCCCATCCCCTGCCAGACCCAAACCAGACCCCCCTCTCCTCCACCACCCTCAACCTTTACATCTATAAATCTATAAATAAAAAATACTTATTCTGGTAATAACTCCATCTTGCCATATATTTACTATGGTAATACTGTAGCTTCATCTGGCCATATATTTACTATGGTAATACTGTAGCTTCATCTTGCCATATATTTACTATGGTAATACTGTAGCTTCATCTTGCCTGTGGTTTAAGGGGTGAGGGGCGACCTTGAAATGGGCATGGTCTAACAGACTCAACAACCCGAAATACACAACCCAAAATCTAATTTTATTTTAATTTCTGGTTGTTTATCAAAGTTAGCTGTGTAACTCATTGATCCTGATTTGTAGTATAACCCTCTGATTGGCTGGATGGAATTGCCATTATATTGTTTACTCCTATCCAATATGTGGTAGGGGCAAGGGGTCAATCTGGATTCTCCATTCACCACGCTGATCCTCAACACGGGGGCACCTCAGGGGTGCGTGCTCAGTCCCCTCCTGTACTCCCTGTTCACTCATGACTGCACGGCCAGGCATGACTCCAACACCATCATAAAGTTTGCCGATGACACAACAGTGGTAGGCCTGATCACTGACAATGACGAGACAGCCTATAGGGAGGAGGTCAGAGATCTGGTCGTGTGGTGCCAGAATAACAACCTATCCCTCAACGTGATCAAGACAAAGGAGATGATTGTGGACTACAGGAAATGGAGGACCGAGCATAACATCTAATCAAATGACTACCCTGACTATTTGCATTGCCCCCCTGTTACTGCTACCTACACTACATGTAGGTAGAGTTATTAAACTGCATTGTTGGTTAGGGCTTGCAAGCATTTCACTGTAAGGTCTACCTGTTGTACTCGGCGCATGTGACAAATAAAATGTTATTTGATTAATACCCCTTAAACCACAGGCAAGATGAAGCTACAGTATTACCATAGTAAATATATGGCAAGATGAAGCTACAGTATTACTATAGTAAATATATGGCAAGATGAAGCTACAGTATTACCATAGTAAATATATGGCAAGATGAAGCTACAGTCTTACCATAGTAAATATATGGCCAGATGAAGCTACAGTATTACCATAGTAAATATATGGCAAGATGAAGCTACAGTATTACCATAGTAAATATATGGCAAGATGAAGCTACAGTATTACCATAGTAAATATATGGCCAGATGAAGCTACAATATTACCATAGTAAATATATGGCCAGATGAAGCTACAGTATTACCATAGTAAATATATGGCAAGATGGAGTTATTACCAGAATAAGTATTTTTTATTTATAGATGTTTTATTTAACCTTTATTTAACTAGGCAAGTCAGTTAAGAACAAATTCTTATTTACAATGACAATAAGTATATCTATCCAGTCTATTCAAATATACATGAAGCATGTAGGGGTTGTGGCTGAAGGTCAATTTGGGATTGAGTATCTGAACTCCCCTCGCCCCACTTACAAGATAGGAAGTCGCCCCTTCAGCCTTCACCCCAGACCCCACTCCCAACCACAACCATAACCACCCATCACTACCACCACCATCCCCCAACCATATCCAAATCCCCCATCACCCCCCCACCCAAATCCCCCATCACCACCATCCCCCACCACCCCCCACCCATATCCCTTGTCTCAGTCTATGCCCACAAGCTGTAGCCTGTATGAAGAAGGAGAATCATCAACCAAGTTATGATGGAAACCCTTGACTTGGTAACTTTAGAGTTCATTTTCACGGAAATTCACTCTGTGAGGTCAGCATTGAAATTCACTCTGTGAGGTCAGCATAGAAATTCACTCTGAGAGGTCAGCATAGAAATTCACTCTGTGAGGTCAGCATGGAAATTCACTCTGTGAGGTCAGCATGGAAATTCACTCTGTGAGGTCAGCATAGAAATTCACTCTGTGAGGTCAGCATAGAAATTCACTCTGTGAGGTCAGCATAGAAATTCACTCTGTGAGGTCAGCATGGATATTCACTCTGTGAGGTCAGATATTCACTCAGGTCAGCATATTCACTCTGTGAGGTCAGCATAGAAATTCACTCTGTGAGGTCAGCATAGAAATTCACTCTGTGAGGTCAGCATAGAAATTCACACAATCGAAACACTCTAATACAACATACCAACCTGTTCTACTGTGTCGGGTCAAATCATGAGAATATAATGGACACTCCCAAAATAAATGAGGGCATCTCCAAGCATGAAAGGATATTGATGTTGTTCTAGACTGCTATTTTTAGGGCAGCCCCAAGCCAATACAAACCCTGACCAACGAGGAGAGTATCAGACCTCCTGAAAGCCCTCCTTCCATTCTCCAATGTAAGGGAAGCTACTCCGTCACTGACCTATGGTCAGTTTGGTGTAAGACGTGTAGATTGGTTAGTCTCTGATCAGTCAAAAGGATATGATATAGATTTAGGATATACAGTATGTGTCTATACACTGTGGACTACATCTCAATCTTACTTATACAGTGAAGACTTTCTCAGTCTTTCCACTCTTTCACACTACATACTGGTACATGTGTGAACCAGTACAGCTATCAGCACCCCCTTCAGTAGACTCTTTCAGAATGCTTGGTCCAACTGGTGGTGTGTACTCAAACATCCCAAATGCTATATCAATGCACCCATTTGCTTTATAAATCATATATTCTGGGTTTATATAAATATTGAAAAGATGTTGCCCTACAATCCCCATAGAAAGCCAGTGGTGAGGTGGCTGGGTTTTGGGGGGTAATTTGGGTGTGGGGGTCGTTCGACAGTTAGGGAGTTGGCGGCTGAAGGGGGAGGTAACCACTAACCTGCCCCCTGGTGTTACCGTGGAGACTGGAGCATATGAAGTCGTGTTGTTTCTCTGACTGCTCAATCAGGTCACGTGAAGTTGGTCAGGAGCGCCGGACGCCGCAGCCGTCTCGTCTGACATGAGGGGAAGCGTAATCTGCCAGATGCAGTGCCATGGGCGCCCTCGGGGCATAAGGCAACTGCCATCAGCCCGCTGTGTGTGTGTGTGTGAGAGAGAGAGAGAGAGAGAGAGAGAGAGAGAGAGAGAGAGAGAGAGAGAGAGAGCGCCCTGGTAGTCAGCCAGAAAGGCCAGCATATGTTGGGTTTTAAGAAGTTAAACAGGCTTGGGTGACAGTTAGGCTTCTGTAGCACAGAAAATATTCAAATAATGCCTGTGTGCTGTGCGTTGTTGAATACTTTGCTTGAATCCCGCCCGGTGGAAAATGGAGAAAGAGAAAAACTAAGAAAACACAGAGTTTCCTGGACTGGATTGGACATCTGGGCCCCAAACAGAACCCCCCCCCCCCCACGCACACACACCAAACTGAGAGCCTGGTCGGGAGCCCCCACTTCCAAAAGTCCCCCATCTCCCTTTGCGCTCCCTTTTTTTCAAATCATTCCCCTAAACTCCTACTAAACACAGGAACACACACGTTTCCCAACTCTCCCAGGACCCACCCCTCCTCTTTCTTCTCCTCTCCGAGCTAAGTGACATGATCCCCCAGCATTATGTTCCTATTAAAACACATGTCTAGATCATCACAGGGTACGCAGAAGGTCACAACGTCTGGATGTGTAGCCCCTGGACCAAGGTTTACATTCCCACCACCCCTCAGGTCTACCTGGTCTACGCCAGGCGTTGTGGGGTTATCCAGGTGGAACTTCAGGGCCCTGTTTATACTGTACTTCTAAGCCCAGTGGCTTCAGGTTCTACCTGGAATCAACAACAGTTCTTCAAAAGGTTCTCCTATGGAGACAGCCGAAGAACCCTTTTAGGTTGTAGATAGAACCATTTTTCAAAGAGCGTATATATCAGTTGAATTAAGGATGACTTGCAGGACCTGCAAACAGAGAGGTGTTAGAGTTTGTCATTTGCCATGTGAACCAACATGGTACAACAGTACTCCATCCAACCGGAATACACTGGATCATTCTGGATCGAGCTAGTTCTGGTAGTGTCATGCTGATGTAATGTTTAGACTGCAGAGGACTTCTAGAACCAATCAAAGTGGAATGCTGGAGTCTGTGACGTGAGGAATATTCACACAGTTTAATGTATTCCTTTGTGCTTCACATGTTGTTCAAACATAAACTACAGTATGTAGACTGTAGGAACATCAGCTGGATGCTTCACACTCCATTCGTTTCAGTTTATAGGGATAGCCTACATAGGGGTTTGTCTTCACAATTGTCTCTCTGTATAAGAAGAAACATTCAATTCTGGAACATTTTTGTAAGACACATCAATGAATAAACAAATGAAAGAATGAATGAATACATTAAAACATCTGTTCACTATTGACCCCTGGAGTAATGTGTACAGGAAGAGAGACCCCCTTCTTTCTCTGAAGAGGCAGGAATGCCATAATTGAAACCGTGTGTGTTGTAGAAACACAGCCGCAGAGTGTGTGTGTGTGTGTGTCCCTTTTCCTTGCTATTGGCCTACACACTGGCTGGTTCCCACTGCTTGTGTACGTGTTTGTTCTGGGCTTGGAATCAGATACCACTTCACTCCCCAGTACCATTCCCTGTCTCATAGTGGCATCCTTGTTTTCTGGATCTGTATTACTGGACCAAGCAGAGATCCTGCAGTATAGCCTACATTGGAGAGGATAATATGATATAATAGTCTAGTTTCTAAAATCGTCAGCACACACACAATGAGCATATTTTCTTTGTCAATGAAAGAAACCAGATGCAGTGACCGTAGGACGGCAACATTGAGAAGTGATTTCATATCTAGGCCTATATTATACATACTTGACCAAATCACTGATCTGGGGATATGATTGAATAATTCCCTCGCAGATTACAATACAGTGCAGCCGTTGTACAAGTACAATCACATGAGGGCAGGTCTGTAGTCGCTGCTCCACAGGGCGGGACAGATAATGATGACGTACAGTGAAAGCTGCCTGTCTGTCTCGTGGAGAAGCGGAGTCGTGGAGCTCGGATGGGATAGTCTACTCTCCCGATGCTAGTGGAGTGAAGGTGTATCTTTCGGATAATATGCTACCGATCCCTCTAGAAAAAAGACGTCGCCGATTCAGTTGCATCTGAAATAGGCTACACCGGTGACGGATATCCAAGCGGATTGCCTCGTGATTCCAGTATTGATGGCAAGAAAATAATATTCCCCAAAACAAGACGCGGCTTCTGTGGTCAACCTGTCTGCGAATGCACCCTACAAATTAAAACGCGCATTTCAATATTTTACCCCACATTCATACAGCAAGTTTCAGCGATCTTACCTCTTTTTTTTGGACCTTTGCATTTTCCCCTTCAGCCATGGACGAAGACAATCAAGGTAACGTTACATCCCTTTCACACGCATGTTTATCTTTCATGTGTCGATGTGTTGTTGTGTACACTAGGATCATATGGGGTAGGCTACAGCAGGACCCAAGGCCGGTTTATAATGACAACAATCAGGTTGTCCACAACACCGTATTTGGTATTGTGATATTTCACATAATAATAATAATAATAATATAATCTGTCTATGTTTTATGTTGCAATAGATTTAAGGATGACGTTAGAAAATACGAAAAAATACGAAAATAAAAGAAGGCATTTAGAATGTGAACCTTTATCCCTCTACGTTGAGACACAATCAGCCTCACTCGTGTATGGTATAGCGACCCAGTTATGTTTCATGGTTCCATGAGAAGTCATCTGAAACGGAACCATCAGTCATCACACACAGTGGATGTGTAGCGCGCTAATGCAGGATGGAGGGGTATGGATTGACCTATATTCTGCGTAAATAACAAACAGGACTGTCACACTCCAGCGGATAGGCATGATGCCTATATGAATACATCACTGTCACGAGGCTGAATGCAGAACGCTACTCCCTCGGCTTATTATTACACCTTTGTCACCAGGTCAGTTACACACTCATTCCAGGCAAGCTCAACAGGTCTTTCCATATGTAGGGAAGGATAATTCAAGCATTGCTCAGTGATATATAAAGTTATGAGGAATTGAAGAGTGCTCTCTCTGGCTCAGTTCCATGACTAGATGCTTTGGGTATGAATATGTGTGTGTTGACATAAACACAATCGGCTCAGTACGCTACACATGATTTGGATATCTCTATTTGAGCCAGAAAAGTCCCAACTACAGTCCCGACCCACCTTTTGAGAAAACACTGATCTACAGCTGTTGCTAGGCCCCTTTACTGTTTAGTCCAGGCTATGTGATGTATGTTGTTCACTGTGGCAGAGTGGAGCGAGGGAAGAGGGTACAGAGCTCTCATTGTGCTGCTATCAAAGTGCTTCCCCTCCAGTGGTGGGTGGGAGATGTCAGCAGCAGCACAGACACACACACCACAGACAGACACCACAGACAGACACCACAGACAGACACCACAGACAGACACCACAGACAGACACCACAGACAGACACCACAGACAGACACCACAGACAGACACCACAGACAGACACCACAGACAGACAGACATATTGTATGGTCCTGTGATGCCAACCATAGATAATTGACAGTTAGACTGCCAAGAGAGGAAGATCGACCCCCTCCATTCCATCCTATCCCTGTTCCCCCTCTCCCTTACGGCAGTCTTCCCTAACAGAGAGGATGGATGGATGGATGGATGGATGGATGGATGGATGGATGGATGGATGGATGGATGGATGGATGGATGGATGGATGGATGGATGGATGGATGGATGGATGGATGGATGGATGGATAGATAGATTGTGGTCTGGAATGATAAGAGAAGTGTCAGTGTGTGTGATGGAGGGGATCTCTGTGTGTGTGTGTGTGAGTAGTGGAAGGGATGTGTGTATGTGTATTGGAGGGGAAGTCTGTGTGTGGGTTGAAGGGGATGTGTGTGTGTGTGGGTTGAAGGGGATGTGTGTATGTGTATTGGAGGGGAAGTATGTGTGTTGGAGGGGAAGTCTGTGTGTGGGTTGAAGGGGATGTGTGTGTGTGAGCCTATGTGTTGGAAGAGATGGGTCTGTGTGTGTGTGTCTATGTGCTGGAGGAGATGTGTGTGTAATATAGGCCATGCTGTTTTCACTCATCTGGAATAACGTATTAATATGTACTGGAAGGATACGCATAGCGCCACATATGCCAGTTCTGCAGACAGTTGATGAGAGAGAGAGACCACCAGGCTTATTGTCTAGCACGCTTGGCTTGATTTAGGACACATGAAGGGCATCTTCATCACCAATCATCAGTGATCTCCTCACCCAAGATCTACAGTATATACAATGTATGCCCGAACAGAACCAGAGCTTACCAGGGTCACTGAGGAGAGACAGCCCAGGGAGGAGGTGATTAGACTGGGTAGCAGAGCAGGGCAGAGTGGGTGAGAGACGGTTCCTGGCTCTGCTCTGTGGGATACTGTCTGTGACACGCCGGGCGTGGGGCGGTCGACAGGAGTCCTGCTGGGCCAGTGTGATTAACACACACACACACACACACACACACATAGCATGCCAGACCAGATGGAGAGCTGCCAGAGAGAGAGGGATGGAGAGAGCAGGAGAATGAGAGCGAGAGAGGGATGTAGAGAGCAGGAGAATGAGAGAGAGAGAGAGAGAGGGATGGAGAGAGCAGGAGAATGATGAGAGAGAGAGAGAGAGAGAGGGATATAGAGAGCAGGAGAATGAGAGAGAGAGAGAGAGGGATAGAGAGAGAGAGGGATGGAGAAAGAGAGGGATGGAGAGAGCAGGAGAATGAGAGAGAGAGAGGGATATAGAGAGCAGGAGAATGAGAGAGAGAGAGAGAGGGATGGAGAGAGCAGGAGAGAGAGAGAGGGATGGAGAGAGCAGGAGAGAGAGAGAGGGATGGAGAGAGCAGGGAGAGAGAGAGAGGGATGGAGAGAGCAGGAGAATGAGAGAGAGAGAGAGAGAGGGATGGAGAGAGAGGAGAGAGAGATGGAGAGAGCAGGAGAGCAGGAGAAGAGAGAGAGAGAGAGAGGGATGGAGAGAGAGAGGGAGGAGAAGGAGAGAGAGAGAGAGAGGGATGGAGAGAGCAGAGAGATGGAGAGAGAGAGAGAGGGATGGAGAGAGCAGGAGAATGAGAGAGAGAGAGAGAGGGATGGAGAGAGCAGGAGAATGAGAGAGAGAGAGAGAGGGATGGAGAGAGCAGGAGAATGAGAGAGAGAGAGAGAGAGAGAGAGGGATATAGAGAGCAGGAGAATGAGAGAGAGAGAGGGATAGAGAGAGAGAGGGATGGAGAGAGAGAGAGGGATGGAGAGAGCAGGAGAATGAGAGAGCAGCCAAAGGATAATAGCGAGATCAAGTGGTAGACAGAGAGGAAGAGGAGGGCAGGTTGGAGACAGAACAGAGAGGTAAGGAGGAAGGCCAGGTCAGTGCAGGGATGAGTACATATTCCTCCTTAATCAATTCTTCAGTCTATTACTGGATTTTTGTTCAATAAAACTCCTATCTGTTGTGTGATGATTAGCTAACTGTGGGTAGTAGTAGTGATGTGCTGTACTCCTCTCCACCAGTGAGGCCACACACGTGTTATAAAACTCATGGCAGCAGCAGAAATGAAGGTGATTGAATCCGTCTGACATGCATGACACTCCACAATACAATGCTTCTCCACAGGCACCTGATCTGATTGGTGCCTCACTGCTGCTTTGTTTAATCTACTCATTTGACGGCACATTTGACGACCGTTTTCATTGGCTGTGCCCGTGCAGCCGCGAGGTTATGCCATGCACGCTCCAGGCTAGCCGAGGCGAGACACCTTCCACCTCGGAGGCATATCTCAATAGTCTGATATGGCTTCCTCTGCTTGTCTCCTGTCCTTCATCTGCACGAATGAAGAATTGGACATTAAGCACCTACTACACTCAGCCACAGTATTTATTTGACCTGAAAACCTGCTATGCCCTCTACTCTGACCAACCCACATTCAGGATCGAAGTAGAGGAAGCAACGGTCCCAGACCTTCTTGTGTGCTTGCTTCTGTGGACGGCAAAATGGCTTCAGACAGAGAATGTTAAGGAGGTTGTTTGTTTACGTTTGGTCTGTGGAATAGATGCTGCGTCTCTGGACCTCTCTGTTTACGTTTGGTCTGTGGAATAGATGCTGCGTCTCTGGACCTCTCTGTTTACGTTTGGTCTGTGGAATAGATGCTGCGTCTCTGGACCTCTCTGTTTACGTTTGGTATGTGGAATAGATGCTGCGTTTCTGGACCTCTCTGTTTACGTTTGGTCTGTGGAATAGATGCTGCGTCTCTGGACCTCTCTGTTTACGTTTGGTCTGTGGAATAGATGCTGCGTCTCTGGACCTCTCTGTTTACGTTTGGTCTGTGGAATAGATGCTGCGTCTCTGGACCTCTCTGTTTACGTTTGGTCTGTGGAATAGATGCTGCGTCTCTGGACCTCTCTGTTTACGTTTGGTCTGTGGAATAGATGCTGCGTCTCTGGACCTCTCTGTTTACGTTTGGTCTGTGGAATAGATGCTGCGTCTCTGGACCTCTCTGTTTACGTTTGGTCTGTGGAATAGATGCTGCGTCTCTGGACCTCTCTGTTTACGTTTGGTCTGTGGAATAGATGCTGCGTCTCTGGACCTCTCTGTTTACGTTTGGTCTGTGGAATAGATGCTGCGTCTCTGGACCTCTCTGTTTACGTTTGGTCTGTGGAATAGATGCTGCGTCTCTGGACCTCTCTGTTTACTCAAGGCCCACCCTCTGTGAAGTAGCTAAGAGAAGTGCAGCTGAAAAGTTGATGGGTCACGGTTCAATGACTATATGAACTCTCCACAATTTAGAGCAACTCACGCTTAGCTGGTCCAGCTAGAAGACGTCCCTTTGCTCTGGTGCAGCACAGAGAGCACATTGTGCCGATCCACCATTTATTCAGGTGGACTGGAGTCCTTCAAAGTATGCCACAGCACAGCGGCCTCCCAAACTGACAGGCCCTCCCAGGGCTCCACTGACCTGACCAGTGGGTCAAGAGCTTGGGACCTGAAGGTTCTCTCTTCATTTTTGTCAAAATTGAGTTGTTGACATAGCCTTTTTCTGTTCAATGTTCTCTACTTATATTGTACAGTAAATACTCCGATTCACATTGTTAAGATAAAGATTCCTGACACCAGTCAAACCAATGAGCATTCAGAACTTTAAGGCCAATTATGTCAGAATCATTGCAGATAGAACCTTATAGGTCCACCCACTGGGCACACACTGGTTAAATCAACATTGTTTCCACGTCATTTTAATGAAATGACGTGGAACCAACGTGTTATAGACGTTAAATTGACGTCTGCCCAGTGGGAAGCTCTCAATGTGTATGTATGGCTTGACAACAATAGTGAGGGCACTAAAGCACATACAGAGCTGGAACCAGCTCTAGTTTACTACTGCAGACCTGCAGAAATAGATTGGATCCCAGCAGGCCAGTCTGGATTTAGACTACCACAACTGCATTAACAGGAAAAAGTAGCAGCCAAAAATAATATGAAGACTACTACATTTTATTGGTAATAGTGCCTATGTGTTCCACATCTCTCCATCTCTCTGGCTGCTGACTGTGGGCGTGGTCAACATCCACTGCTGCCCCAATCAGTTACTTCTCAATCTAACCCTGACTGTGGGCGTGGTCAACATCCACTGCTGCCCCAATCAGTTACTTCTCAATCTAACCCCGACTGGTCAATACTATGTCCTATAGCTTCTCTCTCTCCTTCTATCTTAGTTTAACAGTCATTTTCCTTTCCAGTCTAAATATACTGTATTTCAGTCTAAATATATATCTTCTACATTGATTGGTGGGTTGTCTGGTTTTCCACCCAGGCCTCCCTGTGTGATTCAGCCCAGTGTGAGTCACCTCTGTCAGGCTGTGCTCTGTGTTGTGACTGCTGGGTGGTTGTCCCCAGCCTGATGCCCTGCTGGCTGTATAACAGAGACCTTGTTTGGCCTGGCTCAACATCTGATCATACAAACAGATACAGCAGAGAGGGGGACTTGATACTGTACGGTGGATGGGTTGAGTGGGCGTGTGGCCAGAGGGGTTTCAAGTCAATAAGTCACCATCTTCTCATTTAAAACACACTGTTCCTATCACACACACCCTACTATAGGTCCAAACAAGCAGATGTTTCTATTGCATTTAACCTTTATTCACCCAGGTTAATGTTACTGAGATACAATCTCTTTTTTAAGAGACACTGAAGGGTGTCAAGTCCACATTTTGAAGTCTTTGATACTCTCCTATACCCCCTACTTGAGTTGAAGTTAAGTTACATTCAATTGGAGTTAGTTCAATTGGAGTTTTGGGATTATTGACAGATGGGCCCACATGGAAGTTGAATCAGTTTCTCTCTCAATGGATTTGATAGGGTTTGGAGGGTAGATGTAGCTGCGTAAACGCGCTCTGTGTTCTGTTGTGTTAGGAGAGACTGGGGGAAATCCTCCTGAACCTCAGCACTGTTTTCTCAATCTTTTAAAAAAGGGGTCTAAGAAATGTTTATAAGTGAGTGTGGTGTGTATCTGACGTGTATGTGACAGCAATCTGAACTGTTGTGCCCCAGCAGTGGGTTCTAGTGTTGGAGACGCACACAGAGGTTCTCAATAACAGCCATGATTCCTCTCCAGTCCATGTTCCCTCCCTGGCTGGCTAATATACGGGGCTGCGGAGTAAAGGGGTCCACATGAACAATGGTTGAATAGATTAATAACAGACCTAGATCAGGCCAACAATACTGAGGTTTGGGGTGTGTGGGTGGAGGGGGGGCTGTGTGTGTGTGTGTGTGTGTGTGTGTGTGTGTGTGTGTGTGTGTGTGTGTGTGTGTGTGTGTGTGTGTGTGTGTGTGTGTGTGTGTGTGTGTGTGTGTGTGTGTGTGTGTGTGTGTGTGTGTGTGTGTGTGTGTGTGTGGGAGGGGGATTTTGGAAGCGTAAGGCAAATTGAGCTCTATTTTTCTCCTCTCTCTCAGAGCGTGCTAGAACTCCCAGGAGTCCTGGGTCATATGTTGAAAAGAATATTTGCGGGAAAGAACAGCCCCTCTCCAGTCTGGGCTTTGTCGGCCCTCTAGTTCAAGGTTCTATATCTTTGCTTGTGTGCGTCTGTCTATGCATGCATTTGTGCCTGCATGTGTTACATGTTGGCTTTTGGGGAAGGGAAGGCCGACCAGAGTGGACCGGAGGAAAAGGCACGGCTGGAACAGTTATATAAGGGATCATAGATTGTAAAAGCTGCTGAAGATGCAGGAAAAGGTGTATCCACCCTCAGTCACTACAGCCAGCCAGTATGCCAGGACATCCAGCCCCCCTCTGTCTCCAAACA